>NC_083470.1:15562169-15622169 GCF_030014155.1 Tachysurus vachellii
CAGATGTGTGCTTTTTTAAGGTTGCACGACAAACCATGAAAGAAAGGCGCTAGAGCGACTGAGACTGCGGGAAACGAGTTTTCAGCTCCTGAGAAGCACTTTTGTACATGCATGCAGGGATTCACACAAAACCATGCTGATACCTAAGATTGCATGAAAATGATCATACCACACACAAATCATCAGATTTTCGACTTTAAATCATAGTTTTATCACATACTGGCTTTTAATATGAACTATTTATATTTGATATTATTTACCATAAAATAACGTAAAAAATAGCATTTATCAAACATAAACACAGCTGTCCTATCATGTTTCATGGAAACAACGTGAAACAGCCCTTTTCAAGCTTGTCAGATGTGTGCTTATTAAGGTTGCACGAAAAACCATGAAAGAAAGGGCTAGAGCGCCGAGACTGCGGGAAACGCGTTTTCAGCTCCTGAGAAGCACTTTTGTACATGCATGCAGGGATTCACTCAAAACACATGCTGATACCTAAGATTGCATGAAAATGATCACACACACACACAAATCATCAGATTTTCGACTTTAAAATCATAATTTTTATCAACATACTGGCTTTTAATATGAACTATTATATTTGATATTATTTACCATAAAATAACGTAAAAAAAGCATTTTTCAAACATAAAAACAAACTGTGTCCTATCATGTTTCATGGAAACAACGTGAAACAGCCATTTCAAGCTTGTCAGATGTGTGCTTATTTAAGGTTGCACGAAAAAACCATGAAAGAAAGGCGCTAGAGCGCCGAGACTGCGGGAAACGCGTTTTCAGCTCCTGAGAAGCACTTTTGTACATGCATGCAGGGATTCACTCAAAACACATGCTGATACCTAAGATTGCATGAAACTGATCATACCACAACACAAATCATCAGATTATCGACTTTAAATCATAGTTTTATCAACATACTGACTTTTAATATGAACTATTATATTTGATATTATTTACCATAAAATAAAGTAAAAAAATAATTTTTCCGAGATTCTGACATAAAAATACTGTGTCCTATCATGTTTCATGGAAACAACGTGAAACAGCCCTTTTCAAGCTTGTCAGATGTGTGCTTTTTTAAGGTTGCACGAAAAACCATGAAAGGAAGGCGCTAGAGCGCTGAGACTGCGGAAACGCGTTTTCAGCTCCTGAGAAGCACTTTTGTACATGCATGCAGGGATTCACTCAAAACACATGCTGATACCTAAGCTTGCATGAAAATGATCATACCACACACAAATCATCAGATTTTCGACTTTAAATCATATTTTTATCAACATACTGGCTTTTAATATGAACTATTATATTTGATATTATTTACCATAAAATAACGTAAAAAAAAGCATTTTTCAAACATAAACACACTGTGTCCTATCATGTTTCATGGAAACAACGTGAAACAGCCCTTTTCAAGCTTGTCAGATGTGTGCTTTTTTAAGGTTGCACGACAAACCATGAAAGAAAGGCGCTAGAGCGCTGAGACTGCGGGAAACGCGTTTTCAGCTCCTGAGAAGCACTTTTGTACATGCATGCAGGGATTCACTCAAAACACATGCTGATACCTAAGATTGCATGAAAATGATCATACCACACACAAATCATCAGATTTTCGACTTTAAATCATATTTTTATCAACATACTGGCTTTTAATATGAACTATTATATTTGATATTATTTACCATAAAATAACGTAAAAAAAGCATTTTTCAAACATAAACACACTGTGTCCTATCATGTTTCATGGAAACAACGTGAAACAGCCCTTTTCAAGCTTGTCAGATGTGTGCTTATTTAAGGTTGCACGAAAAACCATGAAAGAAAGGCGCTAGAGCGCCGAGACTGCGGGAAACGCGTTTTCAGCTCCGAGAAGCACTTTTGTACATGCATGCAGGGATTCACTCAAAACACATGCTGATACCTAAGATTGCATGAAACTGATCATACCACACACAAATCATCAGATTTTCGACTTTAAATCATAGTTTTATCAACATACTGACTTTTAATATGAACTATTATATTTGATATTATTTACCATAAAATAAAGTAAAAAAATAATTTTTCCGAGATTTCTGACATAAAAATACTGTGTCCTATCATGTTTCATGGAAACAACGTGAAACAGCCCTTTTCAAGCTTGTCAGATGTGTGCTTTTTTAAGGTTGCACGAAAAACCATGAAAGGAAGGCGCTAGAGCGCTGAGACTGCGGGAAACGCGTTTTCAGCTCCTGAGAAGCACTTTTGTACATGCATGCAGGGATTCACTCAAAACACATGCTGATACCTAAGCTTGCATGAAAATGATCATACCACACACAAATCATCAGATTTTCGACTTTAAATCATATTTTTATCAACATACTGGCTTTTAATATGAACTATTATATTTGATATTATTTACCATAAAATAACGTAAAAAAAGCATTTTTCAAACATAAACACACTGTGTCCTATCATGTTTCATGGAAACAACGTGAAACAGCCCTTTTCAAGCTTGTCAGATGTGTGCTTTTTTAAGGTTGCACGACAAACCATGAAAGAAAGGCGCTAGAGCGCTGAGACTGCGGGAAACGCGTTTTCAGCTCCTGAGAAGCACTTTTGTACATGCATGCAGGGATTCACTCAAAACACATGCTGATACCTAAGATTGCATGAAAATGATCATACCACACACAAATCATCAGATTTTCGACTTTAAATCATAGTTTTATCAACATACTGGCTTTTAATATGAACTATTATATTTGATATTATTTACCATAAAATAAAGTAAAAAAATAATTTTTCCGAGATTTCTGACATAAAAATACTGTGTCCTATCATGTTTCATGGAAACAACGTGAAACAGCCCTTTTCAAGCTTGTCAGATGTGTGCTTATTTAAGGTTGCACGAAAAACCATGAAAGAAAGGCGCTAGAGCCCTGAGACTGCGGGAAACGCGTTTTCAGCTCCTGAGAAGCACTTTTGTACATGCATGCAGGGATTCACTCAAAACACATGCTGATACCTAAGATTGCATGAAAATGATCATACCACACACAAATCATCAGATTTTCGACTTTAAATCATAGTTTTATCAACATACTGGCTTTTAATATGAACTATTATATTTGATATTATTTACCATAAAATAACGTAAAAAAGCATTTTTCAAACATAAACACACTGTGTCCTATCATGTTTCATGGAAACAACGTGAAACAGCCCTTTTCAAGCTTGTCAGATGTGTGCTTATTTAAGGTTGCACGAAAAACCATGAAAGAAAGGCGCTAGAGCGCCGAGACTGCGGGAAACGCGTTTTCAGCTCCTGAGAAGCACTTTTGTACATGCATGCAGGGATTCACTCAAAACACATGCTGATACCTAAGATTGCATGAAAATGATCATACCACACACAAATCATCAGATTTTCGACTTTAAATCATATTTTTATCAACATACTGGCTTTTAATATGAACTATTATATTTGATATTATTTACCATAAAATAACGTAAAAAAGCATTTTTCAAACATAAACACACTGTGTCCTATCATGTTTCATGGAAACAACGTGAAACAGCCCTTTTCAAGCTTGTCAGATGTGTGCTTTTTTAAGGTTGCACGACAAACCATGAAAGAAAGGCGCTAGAGCGCTGAGACTGCGGGAAACGCGTTTTCAGCTCCTGAGAAGCACTTTTGTACATGCATGCAGGGATTCACTCAAAACACATGCTGATACCTAAGATTGCATGAAAATGATCATACCACACACAAATCATCAGATTTTCGACTTTAAATCATAGTTTTATCAACATACTGGCTTTTAATATGAACTATTATATTTGATATTATTTACCATAAAATAACGTAAAAAAGCATTTTTCAAACATAAACACACTGTCCAATCATGTTTCATGGAAACAACGTGAAACAGCCCTTTTCAAGCTTGTCAGATGTGTGCTTTTTTAAGGTTGCACGAAAAACCATGAAAGAAAGGCGCTAGAGCGCTGAGACTGCGGGAAACGCGTTTTCAGCTCCTGAGAAGCACTTTTGTACATGCATGCAGGGATTCACTCAAAACACATGCTGATACCTAAGATTGCATGAAAATGATCATACCACACACAAATCATCAGATTTTCGACTTTAAATCATATTTTTATCAACATACTGGCTTTTAATATGAACTATTATATTTGATATTATTTACCATAAAATAACGTAAAAAAAGCATTTTTCAAACATAAACACACTGTGTCCTATCATGTTTCATGGAAACAACGTGAAACAGCCCTTTTCAAGCTTGTCAGATGTGTGCTTATTTAAGGTTGCACGAAAAACCATGAAAGAAAGGCGCTAGAGCGCCGAGACTGCGGGAAACGCGTTTTCAGCTCCTGAGAAGCACTTTTGTACATGCATGCAGGGATTCACTCAAAACACATGCTGATACCTAAGATTGCATGAAAATGATCATACCACACACAAATCATCAGATTTTCGACTTTAAATCATATTTTTATCAACATACTGGCTTTTAATATGAACTATTATATTTGATATTATTTACCATAAAATAACGTAAAAAAAGCATTTTTCAAACATAAACACACTGTGTCCTATCATGTTTCATGGAAACAACGTGAAACAGCCCTTTTCAAGCTTGTCAGATGTGTGCTTTTTTAAGGTTGCACGACAAACCATGAAAGAAAGGCGCTAGAGCGCTGAGACTGCGGGAAACGCGTTTTCAGCTCCTGAGAAGCACTTTTGTACATGCATGCAGGGATTCACTCAAAACACATGCTGATACCTAAGATTGCATGAAAATGATCATACCACACACAAATCATCAGATTTTCGACTTTAAATCATAGTTTTATCAACATACTGGCTTTTAATATGAACTATTATATTTGATATTATTTACCATAAAATAAAGTAAAAAAAATAATTTTTCCGAGATTTCTGACATAAAAATACTGTGTCCTATCATGTTTCATGGAAACAACGTGAAACAGCCCTTTTCAAGCTTGTCAGATGTGTGCTTATTTAAGGTTGCACGAAAAACCATGAAAGAAAGGCGCTAGAGCGCCGAGACTGCGGGAAACGCGTTTTCAGCTCCTGAGAAGCACTTTTGTACATGCATGCAGGGATTCACTCAAAACACATGCTGATACCTAAGATTGCATGAAAATGATCATACCACACACAAATCATCAGATTTTCGACTTTAAATCATATTTTTATCAACATACTGGCTTTTAATATGAACTATTATATTTGATATTATTTACCATAAAATAACGTAAAAAAGCATTTTTCAAACATAAACACACTGTGTCCTATCATGTTTCATGGAAACAACGTGAAACAGCCCTTTTCAAGCTTGTCAGATGTGTGCTTATTTAAGGTTGCACGAAAAACCATGAAAGAAAGGCGCTAGAGCGCCGAGACTGCGGGAAACGCGTTTTCAGCTCCTGAGAAGCACTTTTGTACATGCATGCAGGGATTCACTCAAAACACATGCTGATACCTAAGATTGCATGAAAATGATCATACCACACACAAATCATCAGATTTTCGACTTTAAATCATATTTTTATCAACATACTGGCTTTTAATATGAACTATTATATTTGATATTATTTACCATAAAATAACGTAAAAAAGCATTTTTCAAACATAAACACACTGTGTCCTATCATGTTTCATGGAAACAACGTGAAACAGCCCTTTTCAAGCTTGTCAGATGTGTGCTTTTTTAAGGTTGCACGACAAACCATGAAAGAAAGGCGCTAGAGCACTGAGACTGCGGGAAACGCGTTTTCAGCTCCTGAGAAGCACTTTTGTACATGCATGCAGGGATTCACTCAAAACACATGCTGATACCTAAGATTGCATGAAAATGATCATACCACACACAAATCATCAGATTTTCGACTTTAAATCATAGTTTTATCAACATACTGGCTTTTAATATGAACTATTATATTTGATATTATTTACCATAAAATAACGTAAAAAAGCATTTTTCAAACATAAACACACTGGTCCAATCATGTTTCATGGAAACAACGTGAAACAGCCCTTTTCAAGCTTGTCAGATGTGTGCTTTTTTAAGGTTGCACGACAAACCATGAAAGAAAGGCGCTAGAGCGCTGAGACTGCGGGAAACGCGTTTTCAGCTCCTGAGAAGCACTTTTGTACATGCATGCAGGGATTCACTCAAAACACATGCTGATACCTAAGATTGCATGAAAATGATCATACCACACACAAATCATCAGATTTTCGACTTTAAATCATATTTTTATCAACATACTGGCTTTTAATATGAACTATTATATTTGATATTATTTACCATAAAATATCATAAAAAAGCATTTTTCAAACATAAACACACTGTGTCCTATCATGTTTCATGGAAACAACGTGAAACAGCCCTTTTCAAGCTTGTCAGATGTGTGCTTATTTAAGGTTGCACGAAAAACCATGAAAGAAAGGCGCTAGAGCGCCGAGACTGCGGGAAACGCGTTTTCAGCTCCTGAGAAGCACTTTTGTACATGCATGCAGGGATTCACTCAAAACACATGCTGATACCTAAGATTGCATGAAACTGATCATACCACACACAAATCATCAGATTTTCGACTTTAAATCATAGTTTTATCAACATACTGACTTTTAATATGAACTATTATATTTGATATTATTTACCATAAAATAAAGTAAAAAAAATAATTTTTCCGAGATTTCTGACATAAAAATACTGTGTCCTATCATGTTTCATGGAAACAACGTGAAACAGCCCTTTTCAAGCTTGTCAGATGTGTGCTTATTTAAGGTTGCACGAAAAACCATGAAAGAAAGGCGCTAGAGCGCCGAGACTGCGGGAAACGCGTTTTCAGCTCCTGAGAAGCACTTTTGTACATGCATGCAGGGATTCACTCAAAACACATGCTGATACCTAAGATTGCATGAAAATGATCATACCACACACAAATCATCAGATTTTCGACTTTAAATCATAGTTTTATCAACATACTGGCTTTTAATATGAACTATTATATTTGATATTATTTACCATAAAATAACGTAAAAAAGCATTTTTCAAACATAAACACACTGTCCAATCATGTTTCATGGAAACAACGTGAAACAGCCCTTTTCAAGCTTGTCAGATGTGTGCTTTTTTAAGGTTGCACGACAAACCATGAAAGAAAGGCGCTAGAGCGCTGAGACTGCGGGAAACGCGTTTTCAGCTCCTGAGAAGCACTTTTGTACATGCATGCAGGGATTCACTCAAAACACATGCTGATACCTAAGATTGCATGAAAATGATCATACCACACACAAATCATCAGATTTTCGACTTTAAATCATATTTTTATCAACATACTGGCTTTTAATATGAACTATTATATTTGATATTATTTACCATAAAATAACGTAAAAAAGCATTTTTCAAACATAAACACACTGTCCAATCATGTTTCATGGAAACAACGTGAAACAGCCCTTTTCAAGCTTGTCAGATGTGTGCTTTTTTAAGGTTGCACGACAAACCATGAAAGAAAGGCGCTAGAGCGCTGAGACTGCGGGAAACGCGTTTTCAGCTCCTGAGAAGCACTTTTGTACATGCATGCAGGGATTCACTCAAAACACATGCTGATACCTAAGATTGCATGAAAATGATCATACCACACACAAATCATCAGATTTTCGACTTTAAATCATATTTTTATCAACATACTGGCTTTTAATATGAACTATTATATTTGATATTATTTACCATAAAATATCATAAAAAAAGCATTTTTCAAACATAAACACACTGTGTCCTATCATGTTTCATGGAAACAACGTGAAACAGCCCATTTCAAGCTTGTCAGATGTGTGCTTATTTAAGGTTGCACGAAAAACCATGAAAGAAAGGCGCTAGAGCGCCGAGACTGCGGGAAACGCGTTTTCAGCTCCTGAGAAGCACTTTTGTACATGCATGCAGGGATTCACTCAAAACACATGCTGATACCTAAGATTGCATGAAACTGATCATACCACACACAAATCATCAGATTTTCGACTTTAAATCATAGTTTTATCAACATACTGACTTTTAATATGAACTATTATATTTGATATTATTTACCATAAAATAAAGTAAAAAAATAATTTTTCCGAGATTTCTGACATAAAAATACTGTGTCCTATCATGTTTCATGGAAACAACGTGAAACAGCCCTTTTCAAGCTTGTCAGATGTGTGCTTTTTAAGGTTGCACGAAAAACCATGAAAGGAAGGCGCTAGAGCGCTGAGACTGCGGGAAACGCGTTTTCAGCTCCTGAGAAGCACTTTTGTACATGCATGCAGGGATTCACTCAAAACACATGCTGATACCTAAGCTTGCATGAAAATGATCATACCACACACAAATCATCAGATTTTCGACTTTAAATCATATTTTTATCAACATACTGGCTTTTAATATGAACTATTATATTTGATATTATTTACCATAAAATAACGTAAAAAAAGCATTTTTCAAACATAAACACACTGTGTCCTATCATGTTTCATGGAAACAACGTGAAACAGCCCTTTTCAAGCTTGTCAGATGTGTGCTTTTTTAAGGTTGCACGACAAACCATGAAAGAAAGGCGCTAGAGCGCTGAGACTGCGGGAAACGCGTTTTCAGCTCCTGAGAAGCACTTTTGTACATGCATGCAGGGATTCACTCAAAACACATGCTGATACCTAAGATTGCATGAAAATGATCATACCACACACAAATCATCAGATTTTCGACTTTAAATCATATTTTTATCAACATACTGGCTTTTAATATGAACTATTATATTTGATATTATTTACCATAAAATATCATAAAAAAAGCATTTTTCAAACATAAACACACTGTGTCCTATCATGTTTCATGGAAACAACGTGAAACAGCCCTTTTCAAGCTTGTCAGATGTGTGCTTATTTAAGGTTGCACGAAAAACCATGAAAGAAAGGCGCTAGAGCGCCGAGACTGCGGGAAACGCGTTTTCAGCTCCTGAGAAGCACTTTTGTACATGCATGCAGGGATTCACTCAAAACACATGCTGATACCTAAGATTGCATGAAAATGATCATACCACACACAAATCATCAGATTTTCGACTTTAAATCATATTTTTATCAACATACTGGCTTTTAATATGAACTATTATATTTGATATTATTTACCATAAAATAACGTAAAAAAAGCATTTTTCAAACATAAACACACTGTGTCCTATCATGTTTCATGGAAACAACGTGAAACAGCCCTTTTCAAGCTTGTCAGATGTGTGCTTTTTTAAGGTTGCACGACAAACCATGAAAGAAAGGCGCTAGAGCGCTGAGACTGCGGGAAACGCGTTTTCAGCTCCTGAGAAGCACTTTTGTACATGCATGCAGGGATTCACTCAAAACACATGCTGATACCTAAGATTGCATGAAAATGATCATACCACACACAAATCATCAGATTTTCGACTTTAAATCATAGTTTTATCAACATACTGGCTTTTAATATGAACTATTATATTTGATATTATTTACCATAAAATAAAGTAAAAAAAATAATTTTTCCGAGATTTCTGACATAAAAATACTGTGTCCTATCATGTTTCATGGAAACAACGTGAAACAGCCCTTTTCAAGCTTGTCAGATGTGTGCTTATTTAAGGTTGCACGAAAAACCATGAAAGAAAGGCGCTAGAGCGCCGAGACTGCGGGAAACGCGTTTTCAGCTCCTGAGAAGCACTTTTGTACATGCATGCAGGGATTCACTCAAAACACATGCTGATACCTAAGATTGCATGAAAATGATCATACCACACACAAATCATCAGATTTTCGACTTTAAATCATAGTTTTATCAACATACTGGCTTTTAATATGAACTATTATATTTGATATTATTTACCATAAAATAACGTAAAAAAGCATTTTTCAAACATAAACAGACTGTGTCCTATCATGTTTCATGGAAACAACGTGAAACAGCCCTTTTCAAGCTTGTCAGATGTGTGCTTATTTAAGGTTGCACGAAAAACCATGAAAGAAAGGCGCTAGAGCGCCGAGACTGCGGGAAACGCGTTTTCAGCTCCTGAGAAGCACTTTTGTACATGCATGCAGGGATTCACTCAAAACACATGCTGATACCTAAGATTGCATGAAAATGATCATACCACACACAAATCATCAGATTTTCGACTTTAAATCATATTTTTATCAACATACTGGCTTTTAATATGAACTATTATATTTGATATTATTTACCATAAAATAACGTAAAAAAGCATTTTTCAAACATAAACACACTGTGTCCTATCATGTTTCATGGAAACAACGTGAAACAGCCCTTTTCAAGCTTGTCAGATGTGTGCTTTTTTAAGGTTGCACGACAAACCATGAAAGAAAGGCGCTAGAGCGCTGAGACTGCGGGAAACGCGTTTTCAGCTCCTGAGAAGCACTTTTGTACATGCATGCAGGGATTCACTCAAAACACATGCTGATACCTAAGATTGCATGAAAATGATCATACCACACACAAATCATCAGATTTTCGACTTTAAATCATAGTTTTATCAACATACTGGCTTTTAATATGAACTATTATATTTGATATTATTTACCATAAAATAACGTAAAAAAGCATTTTTCAAACATAAACACACTGTCCAATCATGTTTCATGGAAACAACGTGAAACAGCCCTTTTCAAGCTTGTCAGATGTGTGCTTTTTTAAGGTTGCACGACAAACCATGAAAGAAAGGCGCTAGAGCGCTGAGACTGCGGGAAACGCGTTTTCAGCTCCTGAGAAGCACTTTTGTACATGCATGCAGGGATTCACTCAAAACACATGCTGATACCTAAGATTGCATGAAAATGATCATACCACACACAAATCATCAGATTTTCGACTTTAAATCATATTTTTATCAACATACTGGCTTTTAATATGAACTATTATATTTGATATTATTTACCATAAAATATCATAAAAAAAGCATTTTTCAAACATAAACACACTGTGTCCTATCATGTTTCATGGAAACAATGTGAAACAGCCCTTTTCAAGCTTGTCAGATGTGTGCTTATTTAAGGTTGCACGAAAAACCATGAAAGAAAGGCGCTAGAGCGCCGAGACTGCGGGAAACGCGTTTTCAGCTCCTGAGAAGCACTTTTGTACATGCATGCAGGGATTCACTCAAAACACATGCTGATACCTAAGATTGCATGAAAATGATCATACCACACACAAATCATCAGATTTTCGACTTTAAATCATAGTTTTATCAACATACTGGCTTTTAATATGAACTATTATATTTGATATTATTTACCATAAAATAAAGTAAAAAAATAATTTTTCCGAGATTTCTGACATAAAAATACTGTGTCCTATCATGTTTCATGGAAACAACGTGAAACAGCCCTTTTCAAGCTTGTCAGATGTGTGCTTATTTAAGGTTGCACGAAAAACCATGAAAGAAAGGCGCTAGAGCGCCGAGACTGCGGGAAACGCGTTTTCAGCTCCTGAGAAGCACTTTTGTACATGCATGCAGGGATTCACTCAAAACACATGCTGATACCTAAGATTGCATGAAAATGATCATACCACACACAAATCATCAGATTTTCGACTTTAAATCATAGTTTTATCAACATACTGGCTTTTAATATGAACTATTATATTTGATATTATTTACCATAAAATAACGTAAAAAAGCATTTTTCAAACATAAACACACTGTCCAATCATGTTTCATGGAAACAACGTGAAACAGCCCTTTTCAAGCTTGTCAGATGTGTGCTTTTTTAAGGTTGCACGACAAACCATGAAAGAAAGGCGCTAGAGCGCTGAGACTGCGGGAAACGCGTTTTCAGCTCCTGAGAAGCACTTTTGTACATGCATGCAGGGATTCACTCAAAACACATGCTGATACCTAAGATTGCATGAAAATGATCATACCACACACAAATCATCAGATTTTCGACTTTAAATCATATTTTTATCAACATACTGGCTTTTAATATGAACTATTATATTTGATATTATTTACCATAAAATAACGTAAAAAAGCATTTTTCAAACATAAACACACTGTCCAATCATGTTTCATGGAAACAACGTGAAACAGCCCTTTTCAAGCTTGTCAGATGTGTGCTTTTTTAAGGTTGCACGACAAACCATGAAAGAAAGGCGCTAGAGCGCTGAGACTGCGGGAAACGCGTTTTCAGCTCCTGAGAAGCACTTTTGTACATGCATGCAGGGATTCACTCAAAACACATGCTGATACCTAAGATTGCATGAAAATGATCATACCACACACAAATCATCAGATTTTCGACTTTAAATCATATTTTTATCAACATACTGGCTTTTAATATGAACTATTATATTTGATATTATTTACCATAAAATATCATAAAAAAAGCATTTTTCAAACATAAACACACTGTGTCCTATCATGTTTCATGGAAACAACGTGAAACAGCCCTTTTCAAGCTTGTCAGATGTGTGCTTATTTAAGGTTGCACGAAAAACCATGAAAGAAAGGCGCTAGAGCGCCGAGACTGCGGGAAACGCGTTTTCAGCTCCTGAGAAGCACTTTTGTACATGCATGCAGGGATTCACTCAAAACACATGCTGATACCTAAGATTGCATGAAAATGATCATACCACACACAAATCATCAGATTTTCGACTTTAAATCATAGTTTTATCAACATACTGGCTTTTAATATGAACTATTATATTTGATATTATTTACCATAAAATAAAGTAAAAAAATAATTTTTCCGAGATTTCTGACATAAAAATACTGTGTCCTATCATGTTTCATGGAAACAACGTGAAACAGCCCTTTTCAAGCTTGTCAGATGTGTGCTTATTTAAGGTTGCACGAAAAACCATGAAAGAAAGGCGCTAGAGCGCCGAGACTGCGGGAAACGCGTTTTCAGCTCCTGAGAAGCACTTTTGTACATGCATGCAGGGATTCACTCAAAACACATGCTGATACCTAAGATTGCATGAAAATGATCATACCACACACAAATCATCAGATTTTCGACTTTAAATCATAGTTTTATCAACATACTGGCTTTTAATATGAACTATTATATTTGATATTATTTACCATAAAATAACGTAAAAAAGCATTTTTCAAACATAAACACACTGTCCAATCATGTTTCATGGAAACAACGTGAAACAGCCCTTTTCAAGCTTGTCAGATGTGTGCTTTTTTAAGGTTGCACGACAAACCATGAAAGAAAGGCGCTAGAGCGCTGAGACTGCGGGAAACGCGTTTTCAGCTCCTGAGAAGCACTTTTGTACATGCATGCAGGGATTCACTCAAAACACATGCTGATACCTAAGATTGCATGAAAATGATCATACCACACACAAATCATCAGATTTTCGACTTTAAATCATATTTTTATCAACATACTGGCTTTTAATATGAACTATTATATTTGATATTATTTACCATAAAATAACGTAAAAAAAGCATTTTTCAAACATAAACACACTGTCCAATCATGTTTCATGGAAACAACGTGAAACAGCCCTTTTCAAGCTTGTCAGATGTGTGCTTTTTTAAGGTTGCACGACAAACCATGAAAGAAAGGCGCTAGAGCGCTGAGACTGCGGGAAACGCGTTTTCAGCTCCTGAGAAGCACTTTTGTACATGCATGCAGGGATTCACTCAAAACACATGCTGATACCTAAGATTGCATGAAAATGATCATACCACACACAAATCATCAGATTTTCGACTTTAAATCATATTTTTATCAACATACTGGCTTTTAATATGAACTATTATATTTGATATTATTTACCATAAAATATCATAAAAAAAGCATTTTTCAAACATAAACACACTGTGTCCTATCATGTTTCATGGAAACAACGTGAAACAGCCCATTTCAAGCTTGTCAGATGTGTGCTTATTTAAGGTTGCACGAAAAACCATGAAAGAAAGGCGCTAGAGCGCCGAGACTGCGGGAAACGCGTTTTCAGCTCCTGAGAAGCACTTTTGTACATGCATGCAGGGATTCACTCAAAACACATGCTGATACCTAAGATTGCATGAAACTGATCATACCACACACAAATCATCAGATTTTCGACTTTAAATCATAGTTTTATCAACATACTGACTTTTAATATGAACTATTATATTTGATATTATTTACCATAAAATAAAGTAAAAAAATAATTTTTCCGAGATTTCTGACATAAAAATACTGTGTCCTATCATGTTTCATGGAAACAACGTGAAACAGCCCTTTTCAAGCTTGTCAGATGTGTGCTTTTTTAAGGTTGCACGAAAAACCATGAAAGGAAGGCGCTAGAGCGCTGAGACTGCGGGAAACGCGTTTTCAGCTCCTGAGAAGCACTTTTGTACATGCATGCAGGGATTCACTCAAAACACATGCTGATACCTAAGCTTGCATGAAAATGATCATACCACACACAAATCATCAGATTTTCGACTTTAAATCATATTTTTATCAACATACTGGCTTTTAATATGAACTATTATATTTGATATTATTTACCATAAAATAACGTAAAAAAAGCATTTTTCAAACATAAACACACTGTGTCCTATCATGTTTCATGGAAACAACGTGAAACAGCCCTTTTCAAGCTTGTCAGATGTGTGCTTTTTTAAGGTTGCACGACAAACCATGAAAGAAAGGCGCTAGAGCGCTGAGACTGCGGGAAACGCGTTTTCAGCTCCTGAGAAGCACTTTTGTACATGCATGCAGGGATTCACTCAAAACACATGCTGATACCTAAGATTGCATGAAAATGATCATACCACACACAAATCATCAGATTTTCGACTTTAAATCATAGTTTTATCAACATACTGGCTTTTAATATGAACTATTATATTTGATATTATTTACCATAAAATAAAGTAAAAAAAATAATTTTTCCGAGATTTCTGACATAAAAATACTGTGTCCTATCATGTTTCATGGAAACAACGTGAAACAGCCCTTTTCAAGCTTGTCAGATGTGTGCTTATTTAAGGTTGCACGAAAAACCATGAAAGAAAGGCGCTAGAGCGCCGAGACTGCGGGAAACGCGTTTTCAGCTCCTGAGAAGCACTTTTGTACATGCATGCAGGGATTCACTCAAAACACATGCTGATACCTAAGATTGCATGAAAATGATCATACCACACACAAATCATCAGATTTTCGACTTTAAATCATATTTTTATCAACATACTGGCTTTTAATATGAACTATTATATTTGATATTATTTACCATAAAATAACGTAAAAAAGCATTTTTCAAACATAAACACACTGTGTCCTATCATGTTTCATGGAAACAACGTGAAACAGCCCTTTTCAAGCTTGTCAGATGTGTGCTTATTTAAGGTTGCACGAAAAACCATGAAAGAAAGGCGCTAGAGCGCCGAGACTGCGGGAAACGCGTTTTCAGCTCCTGAGAAGCACTTTTGTACATGCATGCAGGGATTCACTCAAAACACATGCTGATACCTAAGATTGCATGAAAATGATCATACCACACACAAATCATCAGATTTTCGACTTTAAATCATATTTTTATCAACATACTGGCTTTTAATATGAACTATTATATTTGATATTATTTACCATAAAATAACGTAAAAAAGCATTTTTCAAACATAAACACACTGTGTCCTATCATGTTTCATGGAAACAACGTGAAACAGCCCTTTTCAAGCTTGTCAGATGTGTGCTTTTTTAAGGTTGCACGACAAACCATGAAAGAAAGGCGCTAGAGCGCTGAGACTGCGGGAAACGCGTTTTCAGCTCCTGAGAAGCACTTTTGTACATGCATGCAGGGATTCACTCAAAACACATGCTGATACCTAAGATTGCATGAAAATGATCATACCACACACAAATCATCAGATTTTCGACTTTAAATCATAGTTTTATCAACATACTGGCTTTTAATATGAACTATTATATTTGATATTATTTACCATAAAATAAAGTAAAAAAATAATTTTTCCGAGATTTCTGACATAAAAATACTGTGTCCTATCATGTTTCATGGAAACAACGTGAAACAGCCCTTTTCAAGCTTGTCAGATGTGTGCTTATTTAAGGTTGCACGAAAAACCATGAAAGAAAGGCGCTAGAGCGCCGAGACTGCGGGAAACGCGTTTTCAGCTCCTGAGAAGCACTTTTGTACATGCATGCAGGGATTCACTCAAAACACATGCTGATACCTAAGATTGCATGAAAATGATCATACCACACACAAATCATCAGATTTTCGACTTTAAATCATATTTTTATCAACATACTGGCTTTTAATATGAACTATTATATTTGATATTATTTACCATAAAATAACGTAAAAAAAGCATTTTTCAAACATAAACACACTGTGTCCTATCATGTTTCATGGAAACAACGTGAAACAGCCCTTTTCAAGCTTGTCAGATGTGTGCTTTTTTAAGGTTGCACGACAAACCATGAAAGAAAGGCGCTAGAGCGCTGAGACTGCGGGAAACGCGTTTTCAGCTCCTGAGAAGCACTTTTGTACATGCATGCAGGGATTCACTCAAAACACATGCTGATACCTAAGATTGCATGAAAATGATCATACCACACACAAATCATCAGATTTTCGACTTTAAATCATAGTTTTATCAACATACTGGCTTTTAATATGAACTATTATATTTGATATTATTTACCATAAAATAAAGTAAAAAAATAATTTTTCCGAGATTTCTGACATAAAAATACTGTGTCCTATCATGTTTCATGGAAACAACGTGAAACAGCCCTTTTCAAGCTTGTCAGATGTGTGCTTATTTAAGGTTGCACGAAAAACCATGAAAGAAAGGCGCTAGAGCGCTGAGACTGCGGGAAACGCGTTTTCAGCTCCTGAGAAGCACTTTTGTACATGCATGCAGGGATTCACTCAAAACACATGCTGATACCTAAGATTGCATGAAAATGATCATACCACACACAAATCATCAGATTTTCGACTTTAAATCATATTTTTATCAACATACTGGCTTTTAATATGAACTATTATATTTGATATTATTTACCATAAAATAACGTAAAAAAAGCATTTTTCAAACATAAACACACTGTGTCCTATCATGTTTCATGGAAACAACGTGAAACAGCCCTTTTCAAGCTTGTCAGATGTGTGCTTTTTTAAGGTTGCACGACAAACCATGAAAGAAAGGCGCTAGAGCGCTGAGACTGCGGGAAACGCGTTTTCAGCTCCTGAGAAGCACTTTTGTACATGCATGCAGGGATTCACTCAAAACACATGCTGATACCTAAGATTGCATGAAAATGATCATACCACACACAAATCATCAGATTTTCGACTTTAAATCATAGTTTTATCAACATACTGGCTTTTAATATGAACTATTATATTTGATATTATTTACCATAAAATAAAGTAAAAAAAATAATTTTTCCGAGATTTCTGACATAAAAATACTGTGTCCTATCATGTTTCATGGAAACAACGTGAAACAGCCCTTTTCAAGCTTGTCAGATGTGTGCTTATTTAAGGTTGCACGAAAAACCATGAAAGAAAGGCGCTAGAGCGCCGAGACTGCGGGAAACGCGTTTTCAGCTCCTGAGAAGCACTTTTGTACATGCATGCAGGGATTCACTCAAAACACATGCTGATACCTAAGATTGCATGAAAATGATCATACCACACACAAATCATCAGATTTTCGACTTTAAATCATATTTTTATCAACATACTGGCTTTTAATATGAACTATTATATTTGATATTATTTACCATAAAATAACGTAAAAAAAGCATTTTTCAAACATAAACACACTGTGTCCTATCATGTTTCATGGAAACAACGTGAAACAGCCCTTTTCAAGCTTGTCAGATGTGTGCTTTTTTAAGGTTGCACGACAAACCATGAAAGAAAGGCGCTAGAGCGCTGAGACTGCGGGAAACGCGTTTTCAGCTCCTGAGAAGCACTTTTGTACATGCATGCAGGGATTCACTCAAAACACATGCTGATACCTAAGATTGCATGAAAATGATCATACCACACACAAATCATCAGATTTTCGACTTTAAATCATAGTTTTATCAACATACTGGCTTTTAATATGAACTATTATATTTGATATTATTTACCATAAAATAAAGTAAAAAAATAATTTTTCCGAGATTTCTGACATAAAAATACTGTGTCCTATCATGTTTCATGGAAACAACGTGAAACAGCCCTTTTCAAGCTTGTCAGATGTGTGCTTTTTTAAGGTTGCACGAAAAACCATGAAAGGAAGGCGCTAGAGCGCTGAGACTGCGGGAAACGCGTTTTCAGCTCCTGAGAAGCACTTTTGTACATGCATGCAGGGATTCACTCAAAACACATGCTGATACCTAAGCTTGCATGAAAATGATCATACCACACACAAATCATCAGATTTTCGACTTTAAATCATATTTTTATCAACATACTGGCTTTTAATATGAACTATTATATTTGATATTATTTACCATAAAATAACGTAAAAAAAGCATTTTTCAAACATAAACACACTGTGTCCTATCATGTTTCATGGAAACAACGTGAAACAGCCCTTTTCAAGCTTGTCAGATGTGTGCTTATTTAAGGTTGCACGAAAAACCATGAAAGAAAGGCGCTAGAGCGCCGAGACTGCGGGAAACGCGTTTTCAGCTCCTGAGAAGCACTTTTGTACATGCATGCAGGGATTCACTCAAAACACATGCTGATACCTAAGATTGCATGAAAATGATCATACCACACACAAATCATCAGATTTTCGACTTTAAATCATATTTTTATCAACATACTGGCTTTTAATATGAACTATTATATTTGATATTATTTACCATAAAATAACGTAAAAAAGCATTTTTCAAACATAAACACACTGTGTCCTATCATGTTTCATGGAAACAACGTGAAACAGCCCTTTTCAAGCTTGTCAGATGTGTGCTTATTTAAGGTTGCACGAAAAACCATGAAAGAAAGGCGCTAGAGCGCCGAGACTGCGGGAAACGCGTTTTCAGCTCCTGAGAAGCACTTTTGTACATGCATGCAGGGATTCACTCAAAACACATGCTGATACCTAAGATTGCATGAAAATGATCATACCACACACAAATCATCAGATTTTCGACTTTAAATCATAGTTTTATCAACATACTGGCTTTTAATATGAACTATTATATTTGATATTATTTACCATAAAATAACGTAAAAAAGCATTTTTCAAACATAAACACACTGTGTCCTATCATGTTTCATGGAAACAACGTGAAACAGCCCTTTTCAAGCTTGTCAGATGTGTGCTTATTTAAGGTTGCACGAAAAACCATGAAAGAAAGGCGCTAGAGCGCCGAGACTGCGGGAAACGCGTTTTCAGCTCCTGAGAAGCACTTTTGTACATGCATGCAGGGATTCACTCAAAACACATGCTGATACCTAAGATTGCATGAAAATGATCATACCACACACAAATCATCAGATTTTCGACTTTAAATCATATTTTTATCAACATACTGGCTTTTAATATGAACTATTATATTTGATATTATTTACCATAAAATAACGTAAAAAAGCATTTTTCAAACATAAACACACTGTGTCCTATCATGTTTCATGGAAACAACGTGAAACAGCCCTTTTCAAGCTTGTCAGATGTGTGCTTTTTTAAGGTTGCACGACAAACCATGAAAGAAAGGCGCTAGAGCACTGAGACTGCGGGAAACGCGTTTTCAGCTCCTGAGAAGCACTTTTGTACATGCATGCAGGGATTCACTCAAAACACATGCTGATACCTAAGATTGCATGAAAATGATCATACCACACACAAATCATCAGATTTTCGACTTTAAATCATAGTTTTATCAACATACTGGCTTTTAATATGAACTATTATATTTGATATTATTTACCATAAAATAACGTAAAAAAGCATTTTTCAAACATAAACACACTGTGTCCTATCATGTTTCATGGAAACAACGTGAAACAGCCCTTTTCAAGCTTGTCAGATGTGTGCTTTTTTAAGGTTGCACGACAAACCATGAAAGAAAGGCGCTAGAGCGCTGAGACTGCGGGAAACGCGTTTTCAGCTCCTGAGAAGCACTTTTGTACATGCATGCAGGGATTCACTCAAAACACATGCTGATACCTAAGATTGCATGAAAATGATCATACCACACACAAATCATCAGATTTTCGACTTTAAATCATATTTTTATCAACATACTGGCTTTTAATATGAACTATTATATTTGATATTATTTACCATAAAATATCATAAAAAAAGCATTTTTCAAACATAAACACACTGTGTCCTATCATGTTTCATGGAAACAACGTGAAACAGCCCATTTCAAGCTTGTCAGATGTGTGCTTATTTAAGGTTGCACGAAAAACCATGAAAGAAAGGCGCTAGAGCGCCGAGACTGCGGGAAACGCGTTTTCAGCTCCTGAGAAGCACTTTTGTACATGCATGCAGGGATTCACTCAAAACACATGCTGATACCTAAGATTGCATGAAAATGATCATACCACACACAAATCATCAGATTTTCGACTTTAAATCATAGTTTTATCAACATACTGACTTTTAATATGAACTATTATATTTGATATTATTTACCATAAAATAAAGTAAAAAAATAATTTTTCCGAGATTTCTGACATAAAAATACTGTGTCCTATCATGTTTCATGGAAACAACGTGAAACAGCCCTTTTCAAGCTTGTCAGATGTGTGCTTTTTTAAGGTTGCACGAAAAACCATGAAAGGAAGGCGCTAGAGCGCCGAGACTGCGGGAAACGCGTTTTCAGCTCCTGAGAAGCACTTTTGTACATGCATGCAGGGATTCACTCAAAACACATGCTGATACCTAAGCTTGCATGAAAATGATCATACCACACACAAATCATCAGATTTTCGACTTTAAATCATATTTTTATCAACATACTGGCTTTTAATATGAACTATTATATTTGATATTATTTACCATAAAATAACGTAAAAAAGCATTTTTCAAACATAAACACACTGTGTCCTATCATGTTTCATGGAAACAACGTGAAACAGCCCTTTTCAAGCTTGTCAGATGTGTGCTTTTTTAAGGTTGCACGACAAACCATGAAAGAAAGGCGCTAGAGCGCTGAGACTGCGGGAAACGCGTTTTCAGCTCCTGAGAAGCACTTTTGTACATGCATGCAGGGATTCACTCAAAACACATGCTGATACCTAAGATTGCATGAAAATGATCATACCACACACAAATCATCAGATTTTCGACTTTAAATCATAGTTTTATCAACATACTGGCTTTTAATATGAACTATTATATTTGATATTATTTACCATAAAATAAAGTAAAAAAAATAATTTTTCCGAGATTTCTGACATAAAAATACTGTGTCCTATCATGTTTCATGGAAACAACGTGAAACAGCCCTTTTCAAGCTTGTCAGATGTGTGCTTATTTAAGGTTGCACGAAAAACCATGAAAGAAAGGCGCTAGAGCGCCGAGACTGCGGGAAACGCGTTTTCAGCTCCTGAGAAGCACTTTTGTACATGCATGCAGGGATTCACTCAAAACACATGCTGATACCTAAGATTGCATGAAAATGATCATACCACACACAAATCATCAGATTTTCGACTTTAAATCATAGTTTTATCAACATACTGGCTTTTAATATGAACTATTATATTTGATATTATTTACCATAAAATAACGTAAAAAAGCATTTTTCAAACATAAACACACTGTGTCCTATCATGTTTCATGGAAACAACGTGAAACAGCCCTTTTCAAGCTTGTCAGATGTGTGCTTATTTAAGGTTGCACGAAAAACCATGAAAGAAAGGCGCTAGAGCGCCGAGACTGCGGGAAACGCGTTTTCAGCTCCTGAGAAGCACTTTTGTACATGCATGCAGGGATTCACTCAAAACACATGCTGATACCTAAGATTGCATGAAAATGATCATACCACACACAAATCATCAGATTTTCGACTTTAAATCATATTTTTATCAACATACTGGCTTTTAATATGAACTATTATATTTGATATTATTTACCATAAAATAACGTAAAAAAGCATTTTTCAAACATAAACACACTGTGTCCTATCATGTTTCATGGAAACAACGTGAAACAGCCCTTTTCAAGCTTGTCAGATGTGTGCTTTTTTAAGGTTGCACGACAAACCATGAAAGAAAGGCGCTAGAGCGCTGAGACTGCGGGAAACGCGTTTTCAGCTCCTGAGAAGCACTTTTGTACATGCATGCAGGGATTCACTCAAAACACATGCTGATACCTAAGATTGCATGAAAATGATCATACCACACACAAATCATCAGATTTTCGACTTTAAATCATAGTTTTATCAACATACTGGCTTTTAATATGAACTATTATATTTGATATTATTTACCATAAAATAACGTAAAAAAGCATTTTTCAAACATAAACACACTGGTCCTATCATGTTTCATGGAAACAACGTGAAACAGCCCTTTTCAAGCTTGTCAGATGTGTGCTTTTTTAAGGTTGCACGAAAAACCATGAAAGAAAGGCGCTAGAGCGCTGAGACTGCGGGAAACGCGTTTTCAGCTCCTGAGAAGCACTTTTGTACATGCATGCAGGGATTCACTCAAAACACATGCTGATACCTAAGATTGCATGAAAATGATCATACCACACACAAATCATCAGATTTTCGACTTTAAATCATATTTTTATCAACATACTGGCTTTTAATATGAACTATTATATTTGATATTATTTACCATAAAATAACGTAAAAAAAGCATTTTTCAAACATAAACACACTGTGTCCTATCATGTTTCATGGAAACAACGTGAAACAGCCCATTTCAAGCTTGTCAGATGTGTGCTTATTTAAGGTTGCACGAAAAACCATGAAAGAAAGGCGCTAGAGCGCCGAGACTGCGGGAAACGCGTTTTCAGCTCCTGAGAAGCACTTTTGTACATGCATGCAGGGATTCACTCAAAACACATGCTGATACCTAAGATTGCATGAAACTGATCATACCACACACAAATCATCAGATTTTCGACTTTAAATCATAGTTTTATCAACATACTGACTTTTAATATGAACTATTATATTTGATATTATTTACCATAAAATAAAGTAAAAAAAATAATTTTTCCGAGATTTCTGACATAAAAATACTGTGTCCTATCATGTTTCATGGAAACAACGTGAAACAGCCCTTTTCAAGCTTGTCAGATGTGTGCTTATTTAAGGTTGCACGAAAAACCATGAAAGAAAGGCGCTAGAGCGCCGAGACTGCGGGAAACGCGTTTTCAGCTCCTGAGAAGCACTTTTGTACATGCATGCAGGGATTCACTCAAAACACATGCTGATACCTAAGATTGCATGAAAATGATCATACCACACACAAATCATCAGATTTTCGACTTTAAATCATATTTTTATCAACATACTGGCTTTTAATATGAACTATTATATTTGATATTATTTACCATAAAATAACGTAAAAAAGCATTTTTCAAACATAAACACACTGTGTCCTATCATGTTTCATGGAAACAACGTGAAACAGCCCTTTTCAAGCTTGTCAGATGTGTGCTTTTTTAAGGTTGCACGACAAACCATGAAAGAAAGGCGCTAGAGCACTGAGACTGCGGGAAACGCGTTTTCAGCTCCTGAGAAGCACTTTTGTACATGCATGCAGGGATTCACTCAAAACACATGCTGATACCTAAGATTGCATGAAAATGATCATACCACACACAAATCATCAGATTTTCGACTTTAAATCATAGTTTTATCAACATACTGGCTTTTAATATGAACTATTATATTTGATATTATTTACCATAAAATAACGTAAAAAAGCATTTTTCAAACATAAACACACTGTCCAATCATGTTTCATGGAAACAACGTGAAACAGCCCTTTTCAAGCTTGTCAGATGTGTGCTTTTTTAAGGTTGCACGACAAACCATGAAAGAAAGGCGCTAGAGCGCTGAGACTGCGGGAAACGCGTTTTCAGCTCCTGAGAAGCACTTTTGTACATGCATGCAGGGATTCACTCAAAACACATGCTGATACCTAAGATTGCATGAAAATGATCATACCACACACAAATCATCAGATTTTCGACTTTAAATCATATTTTTATCAACATACTGGCTTTTAATATGAACTATTATATTTGATATTATTTACCATAAAATAACGTAAAAAAAGCATTTTTCAAACATAAACACACTGTGTCCTATCATGTTTCATGGAAACAACGTGAAACAGCCCTTTTCAAGCTTGTCAGATGTGTGCTTTTTTAAGGTTGCACGACAAACCATGAAAGAAAGGCGCTAGAGCGCCGAGACTGCGGGAAACGCGTTTTCAGCTCCTGAGAAGCACTTTTGTACATGCATGCAGGGATTCACTCAAAACACATGCTGATACCTAAGATTGCATGAAAATGATCATACCACACACAAATCATCAGATTTTCGACTTTAAATCATAGTTTTATCAACATACTGGCTTTTAATATGAACTATTATATTTGATATTATTTACCATAAAATAAAGTAAAAAAAATAATTTTTCCGAGATTTCTGACATAAAAATACTGTGTCCTATCATGTTTCATGTAAACAACGTGAAACAGCCCTTTTCAAGCTTGTCAGATGTGTGCTTATTTAAGGTTGCACGAAAAACCATGAAAGGAAGGCGCTAGAGCGCTGAGACTGCGGGAAACGCGTTTTCAGCTCCTGAGAAGCACTTTTGTACATGCATGCAGGGATTCACTCAAAACACATGCTGATACCTAAGCTTGCATGAAAATGATCATACCACACACAAATCATCAGATTTTCGACTTTAAATCATATTTTTATCAACATACTGGCTTTTAATATGAACTATTATATTTGATATTATTTACCATAAAATAACGTAAAAAAGCATTTTTCAAACATAAACACACTGTGTCCTATCATGTTTCATGGAAACAACGTGAAACAGCCCTTTTCAAGCTTGTCAGATGTGTGCTTATTTAAGGTTGCACGAAAAACCATGAAAGAAAGGCGCTAGAGCGCCGAGACTGCGGGAAACGCGTTTTCAGCTCCTGAGAAGCACTTTTGTACATGCATGCAGGGATTCACTCAAAACACATGCTGATACCTAAGATTGCATGAAAATGATCATACCACACACAAATCATCAGATTTTCGACTTTAAATCATATTTTTATCAACATACTGGCTTTTAATATGAACTATTATATTTGATATTATTTACCATAAAATAACGTAAAAAAGCATTTTTCAAACATAAACACACTGTGTCCTATCATGTTTCATGGAAACAACGTGAAACAGCCCTTTTCAAGCTTGTCAGATGTGTGCTTTTTTAAGGTTGCACGAAAAACCATGAAAGAAAGGCGCTAGAGCACTGAGACTGCGGGAAACGCGTTTTCAGCTCCTGAGAAGCACTTTTGTACATGCATGCAGGGATTCACTCAAAACACATGCTGATACCTAAGATTGCATGAAAATGATCATACCACACACAAATCATCAGATTTTCGACTTTAAATCATAGTTTTATCAACATACTGGCTTTTAATATGAACTATTATATTTGATATTATTTACCATAAAATAACGTAAAAAAGCATTTTTCAAACATAAACACACTGTGTCCAATCATGTTTCATGGAAACAACGTGAAACAGCCCTTTTCAAGCTTGTCAGATGTGTGCTTTTTTAAGGTTGCACGACAAACCATGAAAGAAAGGCGCTAGAGCGCTGAGACTGCGGGAAACGCGTTTTCAGCTCCTGAGAAGCACTTTTGTACATGCATGCAGGGATTCACTCAAAACACATGCTGATACCTAAGATTGCATGAAAATGATCATACCACACACAAATCATCAGATTTTCGACTTTAAATCATAGTTTTATCAACATACTGGCTTTTAATATGAACTATTATATTTGATATTATTTACCATAAAATAAAGTAAAAAAAATAATTTTTCCGAGATTTCTGACATAAAAATACTGTGTCCTATCATGTTTCATGGAAACAACGTGAAACAGCCCTTTTCAAGCTTGTCAGATGTGTGCTTATTTAAGGTTGCACGAAAAACCATGAAAGAAAGGCGCTAGAGCGCCGAGACTGCGGGAAACGCGTTTTCAGCTCCTGAGAAGCACTTTTGTACATGCATGCAGGGATTCACTCAAAACACATGCTGATACCTAAGATTGCATGAAAATGATCATACCACACACAAATCATCAGATTTTCGACTTTAAATCATATTTTTATCAACATACTGGCTTTTAATATGAACTATTATATTTGATATTATTTACCATAAAATAACGTAAAAAAGCATTTTTCAAACATAAACACACTGTGTCCTATCATGTTTCATGGAAACAACGTGAAACAGCCCTTTTCAAGCTTGTCAGATGTGTGCTTATTTAAGGTTGCACGAAAAACCATGAAAGAAAGGCGCTAGAGCGCCGAGACTGCGGGAAACGCGTTTTCAGCTCCTGAGAAGCACTTTTGTACATGCATGCAGGGATTCACTCAAAACACATGCTGATACCTAAGATTGCATGAAAATGATCATACCACACACAAATCATCAGATTTTCGACTTTAAATCATAGTTTTATCAACATACTGGCTTTTAATATGAACTATTATATTTGATATTATTTACCATAAAATAACGTAAAAAAGCATTTTTCAAACATAAACACACTGTGTCCTATCATGTTTCATGGAAACAACGTGAAACAGCCCTTTTCAAGCTTGTCAGATGTGTGCTTATTTAAGGTTGCACGAAAAACCATGAAAGAAAGGCGCTAGAGCGCCGAGACTGCGGGAAACGCGTTTTCAGCTCCTGAGAAGCACTTTTGTACATGCATGCAGGGATTCACTCAAAACACATGCTGATACCTAAGATTGCATGAAAATGATCATACCACACACAAATCATCAGATTTTCGACTTTAAATCATATTTTTATCAACATACTGGCTTTTAATATGAACTATTATATTTGATATTATTTACCATAAAATAACGTAAAAAAGCATTTTTCAAACATAAACACACTGTGTCCTATCATGTTTCATGGAAACAACGTGAAACAGCCCTTTTCAAGCTTGTCAGATGTGTGCTTTTTTAAGGTTGCACGACAAACCATGAAAGAAAGGCGCTAGAGCACTGAGACTGCGGGAAACGCGTTTTCAGCTCCTGAGAAGCACTTTTGTACATGCATGCAGGGATTCACTCAAAACACATGCTGATACCTAAGATTGCATGAAAATGATCATACCACACACAAATCATCAGATTTTCGACTTTAAATCATAGTTTTATCAACATACTGGCTTTTAATATGAACTATTATATTTGATATTATTTACCATAAAATAACGTAAAAAAGCATTTTTCAAACATAAACACACTGTCCAATCATGTTTCATGGAAACAACGTGAAACAGCCCTTTTCAAGCTTGTCAGATGTGTGCTTTTTTAAGGTTGCACGACAAACCATGAAAGAAAGGCGCTAGAGCGCTGAGACTGCGGGAAACGCGTTTTCAGCTCCTGAGAAGCACTTTTGTACATGCATGCAGGGATTCACTCAAAACACATGCTGATACCTAAGATTGCATGAAAATGATCATACCACACACAAATCATCAGATTTTCGACTTTAAATCATATTTTTATCAACATACTGGCTTTTAATATGAACTATTATATTTGATATTATTTACCATAAAATATCATAAAAAAAGCATTTTTCAAACATAAACACACTGTGTCCTATCATGTTTCATGGAAACAACGTGAAACAGCCCATTTCAAGCTTGTCAGATGTGTGCTTATTTAAGGTTGCACGAAAAACCATGAAAGAAAGGCGCTAGAGCGCCGAGACTGCGGGAAACGCGTTTTCAGCTCCTGAGAAGCACTTTTGTACATGCATGCAGGGATTCACTCAAAACACATGCTGATACCTAAGATTGCATGAAACTGATCATACCACACACAAATCATCAGATTTTCGACTTTAAATCATAGTTTTATCAACATACTGACTTTTAATATGAACTATTATATTTGATATTATTTACCATAAAATAAAGTAAAAAAATAATTTTTCCGAGATTTCTGACATAAAAATACTGTGTCCTATCATGTTTCATGGAAACAACGTGAAACAGCCCTTTTCAAGCTTGTCAGATGTGTGCTTTTTTAAGGTTGCACGAAAAACCATGAAAGGAAGGCGCTAGAGCGCCGAGACTGCGGGAAACGCGTTTTCAGCTCCTGAGAAGCACTTTTGTACATGCATGCAGGGATTCACTCAAAACACATGCTGATACCTAAGCTTGCATGAAAATGATCATACCACACACAAATCATCAGATTTTCGACTTTAAATCATATTTTTATCAACATACTGGCTTTTAATATGAACTATTATATTTGATATTATTTACCATAAAATAACGTAAAAAAAGCATTTTTCAAACATAAACACACTGTGTCCTATCATGTTTCATGGAAACAACGTGAAACAGCCCTTTTCAAGCTTGTCAGATGTGTGCTTTTTTAAGGTTGCACGACAAACCATGAAAGAAAGGCGCTAGAGCGCTGAGACTGCGGGAAACGCGTTTTCAGCTCCTGAGAAGCACTTTTGTACATGCATGCAGGGATTCACTCAAAACACATGCTGATACCTAAGATTGCATGAAAATGATCATACCACACACAAATCATCAGATTTTCGACTTTAAATCATAGTTTTATCAACATACTGGCTTTTAATATGAACTATTATATTTGATATTATTTACCATAAAATAAAGTAAAAAAAATAATTTTTCCGAGATTTCTGACATAAAAATACTGTGTCCTATCATGTTTCATGGAAACAACGTGAAACAGCCCTTTTCAAGCTTGTCAGATGTGTGCTTATTTAAGGTTGCACGAAAAACCATGAAAGAAAGGCGCTAGAGCGCCGAGACTGCGGGAAACGCGTTTTCAGCTCCTGAGAAGCACTTTTGTACATGCATGCAGGGATTCACTCAAAACACATGCTGATACCTAAGATTGCATGAAAATGATCATACCACACACAAATCATCAGATTTTCGACTTTAAATCATAGTTTTATCAACATACTGGCTTTTAATATGAACTATTATATTTGATATTATTTACCATAAAATAACGTAAAAAAGCATTTTTCAAACATAAACACACTGTGTCCTATCATGTTTCATGGAAACAACGTGAAACAGCCCTTTTCAAGCTTGTCAGATGTGTGCTTATTTAAGGTTGCACGAAAAACCATGAAAGAAAGGCGCTAGAGCGCCGAGACTGCGGGAAACGCGTTTTCAGCTCCTGAGAAGCACTTTTGTACATGCATGCAGGGATTCACTCAAAACACATGCTGATACCTAAGATTGCATGAAAATGATCATACCACACACAAATCATCAGATTTTCGACTTTAAATCATATTTTTATCAACATACTGGCTTTTAATATGAACTATTATATTTGATATTATTTACCATAAAATAACGTAAAAAAGCATTTTTCAAACATAAACACACTGTGTCCTATCATGTTTCATGGAAACAACGTGAAACAGCCCTTTTCAAGCTTGTCAGATGTGTGCTTTTTTAAGGTTGCACGACAAACCATGAAAGAAAGGCGCTAGAGCGCTGAGACTGCGGGAAACGCGTTTTCAGCTCCTGAGAAGCACTTTTGTACATGCATGCAGGGATTCACTCAAAACACATGCTGATACCTAAGATTGCATGAAAATGATCATACCACACACAAATCATCAGATTTTCGACTTTAAATCATAGTTTTATCAACATACTGGCTTTTAATATGAACTATTATATTTGATATTATTTACCATAAAATAACGTAAAAAAGCATTTTTCAAACATAAACACACTGTCCAATCATGTTTCATGGAAACAACGTGAAACAGCCCTTTTCAAGCTTGTCAGATGTGTGCTTTTTTAAGGTTGCACGAAAAACCATGAAAGAAAGGCGCTAGAGCGCTGAGACTGCGGGAAACGCGTTTTCAGCTCCTGAGAAGCACTTTTGTACATGCATGCAGGGATTCACTCAAAACACATGCTGATACCTAAGATTGCATGAAAATGATCATACCACACACAAATCATCAGATTTTCGACTTTAAATCATATTTTTATCAACATACTGGCTTTTAATATGAACTATTATATTTGATATTATTTACCATAAAATAACGTAAAAAAGCATTTTTCAAACATAAACACACTGTGTCCTATCATGTTTCATGGAAACAACGTGAAACAGCCCATTTCAAGCTTGTCAGATGTGTGCTTATTTAAGGTTGCACGAAAAACCATGAAAGAAAGGCGCTAGAGCGCCGAGACTGCGGGAAACGCGTTTTCAGCTCCTGAGAAGCACTTTTGTACATGCATGCAGGGATTCACTCAAAACACATGCTGATACCTAAGATTGCATGAAACTGATCATACCACACACAAATCATCAGATTTTCGACTTTAAATCATAGTTTTATCAACATACTGACTTTTAATATGAACTATTATATTTGATATTATTTACCATAAAATAAAGTAAAAAAATAATTTTTCCGAGATTTCTGACATAAAAATACTGTGTCCTATCATGTTTCATGGAAACAACGTGAAACAGCCCTTTTCAAGCTTGTCAGATGTGTGCTTATTTAAGGTTGCACGAAAAACCATGAAAGAAAGGCGCTAGAGCGCCGAGACTGCGGGAAACGCGTTTTCAGCTCCTGAGAAGCACTTTTGTACATGCATGCAGGGATTCACTCAAAACACATGCTGATACCTAAGATTGCATGAAAATGATCATACCACACACAAATCATCAGATTTTCGACTTTAAATCATATTTTTATCAACATACTGGCTTTTAATATGAACTATTATATTTGATATTATTTACCATAAAATAACGTAAAAAAGCATTTTTCAAACATAAACACACTGTGTCCTATCATGTTTCATGGAAACAACGTGAAACAGCCCTTTTCAAGCTTGTCAGATGTGTGCTTTTTTAAGGTTGCACGACAAACCATGAAAGAAAGGCGCTAGAGCGCTGAGACTGCGGGAAACGCGTTTTCAGCTCCTGAGAAGCACTTTTGTACATGCATGCAGGGATTCACTCAAAACACATGCTGATACCTAAGATTGCATGAAAATGATCATACCACACACAAATCATCAGATTTTCGACTTTAAATCATAGTTTTATCAACATACTGGCTTTTAATATGAACTATTATATTTGATATTATTTACCATAAAATAAAGTAAAAAAATAATTTTTCCGAGATTTCTGACATAAAAATACTGTGTCCTATCATGTTTCATGGAAACAACGTGAAACAGCCCTTTTCAAGCTTGTCAGATGTGTGCTTTTTTAAGGTTGCACGAAAAACCATGAAAGTAAGGCGCTAGAGCGCTGAGACTGCGGGAAACGCGTTTTCAGCTCCTGAGAAGCACTTTTGTACATGCATGCAGGGATTCACTCAAAACACATGCTGATACCTAAGATTGCATGAAAATGATCATACCACACACAAATCATCAGATTTTCGACTTTAAATCATATTTTTATCAACATACTGGCTTTTAATATGAACTATTATATTTGATATTATTTACCATAAAATAACGTAAAAAAAGCATTTTTCAAACATAAACACACTGTGTCCTATCATGTTTCATGGAAACAACGTGAAACAGCCCTTTTCAAGCTTGTCAGATGTGTGCTTTTTTAAGGTTGCACGAAAAACCATGAAAGAAAGGCGCTAGAGCGCCGAGACTGCGGGAAACGCGTTTTCAGCTCCTGAGAAGCACTTTTGTACATGCATGCAGGGATTCACTCAAAACACATGCTGATACCTAAGATTGCATGAAAATGATCATACCACACACAAATCATCAGATTTTCGACTTTAAATCATAGTTTTATCAACATACTGGCTTTTAATATGAACTATTATATTTGATATTATTTACCATAAAATAAAGTAAAAAAATAATTTTTCCGAGATTTCTGACATAAAAATACTGTGTCCTATCATGTTTCATGGAAACAACGTGAAACAGCCCTTTTCAAGCTTGTCAGATGTGTGCTTATTTAAGGTTGCACGAAAAACCATGAAAGGAAGGCGCTAGAGCGCTGAGACTGCGGGAAACGCGTTTTCAGCTCCTGAGAAGCACTTTTGTACATGCATGCAGGGATTCACTCAAAACACATGCTGATACCTAAGATTGCATGAAAATGATCATACCACACACAAATCATCAGATTTTCGACTTTAAATCATATTTTTATCAACATACTGGCTTTTAATATGAACTATTATATTTGATATTATTTACCATAAAATAACGTAAAAAAGCATTTTTCAAACATAAACACACTGTGTCCTATCATGTTTCATGGAAACAACGTGAAACAGCCCTTTTCAAGCTTGTCAGATGTGTGCTTTTTTAAGGTTGCACGACAAACCATGAAAGAAAGGCGCTAGAGCGCCGAGACTGCGGGAAACGCGTTTTCAGCTCCTGAGAAGCACTTTTGTACATGCATGCAGGGATTCACTCAAAACACATGCTGATACCTAAGATTGCATGAAAATGATCATACCACACACAAATCATCAGATTTTCGACTTTAAATCATAGTTTTATCAACATACTGGCTTTTAATATGAACTATTATATTTGATATTATTTACCATAAAATAAAGTAAAAAAATAATTTTTCCGAGATTTCTGACATAAAAATACTGTGTCCTATCATGTTTCATGGAAACAACGTGAAACAGCCCTTTTCAAGCTTGTCAGATGTGTGCTTATTTAAGGTTGCACGAAAAACCATGAAAGAAAGGCGCTAGAGCGCCGAGACTGCGGGAAACGCGTTTTCAGCTCCTGAGAAGCACTTTTGTACATGCATGCAGGGATTCACTCAAAACACATGCTGATACCTAAGATTGCATGAAAATGATCATACCACACACAAATCATCAGATTTTCGACTTTAAATCATATTTTTATCAACATACTGGCTTTTAATATGAACTATTATATTTGATATTATTTACCATAAAATAAAGTAAAAAAATAATTTTTCCGAGATTTCTGACATAAAAATACTGTGTCCTATCATGTTTCATGGAAACAACGTGAAACAGCCCTTTTCAAGCTTGTCAGATGTGTGCTTATTTAAGGTTGCACGAAAAACCATGAAAGGAAGGCGCTAGAGCGCTGAGACTGCGGGAAACGCGTTTTCAGCTCCTGAGAAGCACTTTTGTACATGCATGCAGGGATTCACTCAAAACACATGCTGATACCTAAGCTTGCATGAAAATGATCATACCACACACAAATCATCAGATTTTCGACTTTAAATCATATTTTTATCAACATACTGGCTTTTAATATGAACTATTATATTTGATATTATTTACCATAAAATAACGTAAAAAAAGCATTTTTCAAACATAAACACACTGTGTCCTATCATGTTTCATGGAAACAACGTGAAACAGCCCTTTTCAAGCTTGTCAGATGTGTGCTTATTTAAGGTTGCACGAAAAACCATGAAAGAAAGGCGCTAGAGCGCCGAGACTGCGGGAAACGCGTTTTCAGCTCCTGAGAAGCACTTTTGTACATGCATGCAGGGATTCACTCAAAACACATGCTGATACCTAAGATTGCATGAAAATGATCATACCACACACAAATCATCAGATTTTCGACTTTAAATCATATTTTTATCAACATACTGGCTTTTAATATGAACTATTATATTTGATATTATTTACCATAAAATAACGTAAAAAAGCATTTTTCAAACATAAACACACTGTGTCCTATCATGTTTCATGGAAACAACGTGAAACAGCCCTTTTCAAGCTTGTCAGATGTGTGCTTATTTAAGGTTGCACGAAAAACCATGAAAGAAAGGCGCTAGAGCGCCGAGACTGCGGGAAACGCGTTTTCAGCTCCTGAGAAGCACTTTTGTACATGCATGCAGGGATTCACTCAAAACACATGCTGATACCTAAGATTGCATGAAACTGATCATACCACACACAAATCATCAGATTTTCGACTTTAAATCATAGTTTTATCAACATACTGACTTTTAATATGAACTATTATATTTGATATTATTTACCATAAAATAAAGTAAAAAAATAATTTTTCCGAGATTTCTGACATAAAAATACTGTGTCCTATCATGTTTCATGGAAACAACGTGAAACAGCCCTTTTCAAGCTTGTCAGATGTGTGCTTTTTTAAGGTTGCACGAAAAACCATGAAAGGAAGGCGCTAGAGCGCTGAGACTGCGGGAAACGCGTTTTCAGCTCCTGAGAAGCACTTTTGTACATGCATGCAGGGATTCACTCAAAACACATGCTGATACCTAAGCTTGCATGAAAATGATCATACCACACACAAATCATCAGATTTTCGACTTTAAATCATATTTTTATCAACATACTGGCTTTTAATATGAACTATTATATTTGATATTATTTACCATAAAATAACGTAAAAAAAGCATTTTTCAAACATAAACACACTGTGTCCTATCATGTTTCATGGAAACAACGTGAAACAGCCCTTTTCAAGCTTGTCAGATGTGTGCTTTTTTAAGGTTGCACGACAAACCATGAAAGAAAGGCGCTAGAGCGCTGAGACTGCGGGAAACGCGTTTTCAGCTCCTGAGAAGCACTTTTGTACATGCATGCAGGGATTCACTCAAAACACATGCTGATACCTAAGATTGCATGAAAATGATCATACCACACACAAATCATCAGATTTTCGACTTTAAATCATAGTTTTATCAACATACTGGCTTTTAATATGAACTATTATATTTGATATTATTTACCATAAAATAAAGTAAAAAAAATAATTTTTCCGAGATTTCTGACATAAAAATACTGTGTCCTATCATGTTTCATGGAAACAACGTGAAACAGCCCTTTTCAAGCTTGTCAGATGTGTGCTTATTTAAGGTTGCACGAAAAACCATGAAAGAAAGGCGCTAGAGCGCCGAGACTGCGGGAAACGCGTTTTCAGCTCCTGAGAAGCACTTTTGTACATGCATGCAGGGATTCACTCAAAACACATGCTGATACCTAAGATTGCATGAAAATGATCATACCACACACAAATCATCAGATTTTCGACTTTAAATCATATTTTTATCAACATACTGGCTTTTAATATGAACTATTATATTTGATATTATTTACCATAAAATAACGTAAAAAAGCATTTTTCAAACATAAACACACTGTGTCCTATCATGTTTCATGGAAACAACGTGAAACAGCCCTTTTCAAGCTTGTCAGATGTGTGCTTTTTTAAGGTTGCACGACAAACCATGAAAGAAAGGCGCTAGAGCGCTGAGACTGCGGGAAACGCGTTTTCAGCTCCTGAGAAGCACTTTTGTACATGCATGCAGGGATTCACTCAAAACACATGCTGATACCTAAGATTGCATGAAAATGATCATACCACACACAAATCATCAGATTTTCGACTTTAAATCATATTTTTATCAACATACTGGCTTTTAATATGAACTATTATATTTGATATTATTTACCATAAAATAACGTAAAAAAGCATTTTTCAAACATAAACACACTGTGTCCTATCATGTTTCATGGAAACAACGTGAAACAGCCCTTTTCAAGCTTGTCAGATGTGTGCTTATTTAAGGTTGCACGAAAAACCATGAAAGAAAGGCGCTAGAGCGCCGAGACTGCGGGAAACGCGTTTTCAGCTCCTGAGAAGCACTTTTGTACATGCATGCAGGGATTCACTCAAAACACATGCTGATACCTAAGATTGCATGAAACTGATCATACCACACACAAATCATCAGATTTTCGACTTTAAATCATAGTTTTATCAACATACTGACTTTTAATATGAACTATTATATTTGATATTATTTACCATAAAATAAAGTAAAAAAATAATTTTTCCGAGATTTCTGACATAAAAATACTGTGTCCTATCATGTTTCATGGAAACAACGTGAAACAGCCCTTTTCAAGCTTGTCAGATGTGTGCTTATTTAAGGTTGCACGAAAAACCATGAAAGGAAGGCGCTAGAGCGCTGAGACTGCGGGAAACGCGTTTTCAGCTCCTGAGAAGCACTTTTGTACATGCATGCAGGGATTCACTCAAAACACATGCTGATACCTAAGCTTGCATGAAAATGATCATACCACACACAAATCATCAGATTTTCGACTTTAAATCATATTTTTATCAACATACTGGCTTTTAATATGAACTATTATATTTGATATTATTTACCATAAAATAACGTAAAAAAAGCATTTTTCAAACATAAACACACTGTGTCCTATCATGTTTCATGGAAACAACGTGAAACAGCCCTTTTCAAGCTTGTCAGATGTGTGCTTTTTTAAGGTTGCACGACAAACCATGAAAGAAAGGCGCTAGAGCGCTGAGACTGCGGGAAACGCGTTTTCAGCTCCTGAGAAGCACTTTTGTACATGCATGCAGGGATTCACTCAAAACACATGCTGATACCTAAGATTGCATGAAAATGATCATACCACACACAAATCATCAGATTTTCGACTTTAAATCATAGTTTTATCAACATACTGGCTTTTAATATGAACTATTATATTTGATATTATTTACCATAAAATAAAGTAAAAAAAATAATTTTTCCGAGATTTCTGACATAAAAATACTGTGTCCTATCATGTTTCATGGAAACAACGTGAAACAGCCCTTTTCAAGCTTGTCAGATGTGTGCTTATTTAAGGTTGCACGAAAAACCATGAAAGAAAGGCGCTAGAGCGCCGAGACTGCGGGAAACGCGTTTTCAGCTCCTGAGAAGCACTTTTGTACATGCATGCAGGGATTCACTCAAAACACATGCTGATACCTAAGATTGCATGAAAATGATCATACCACACACAAATCATCAGATTTTCGACTTTAAATCATATTTTTATCAACATACTGGCTTTTAATATGAACTATTATATTTGATATTATTTACCATAAAATAACGTAAAAAAGCATTTTTCAAACATAAACACACTGTGTCCTATCATGTTTCATGGAAACAACGTGAAACAGCCCTTTTCAAGCTTGTCAGATGTGTGCTTTTTTAAGGTTGCACGAAAAACCATGAAAGAAAGGCGCTAGAGCGCTGAGACTGCGGGAAACGCGTTTTCAGCTCCTGAGAAGCACTTTTGTACATGCATGCAGGGATTCACTCAAAACACATGCTGATACCTAAGATTGCATGAAAATGATCATACCACACACAAATCATCAGATTTTCGACTTTAAATCATAGTTTTATCAACATACTGGCTTTTAATATGAACTATTATATTTGATATTATTTACCATAAAATAACGTAAAAAAGCATTTTTCAAACATAAACACACTGTGTCCTATCATGTTTCATGGAAACAACGTGAAACAGCCCTTTTCAAGCTTGTCAGATGTGTGCTTATTTAAGGTTGCACGAAAAACCATGAAAGAAAGGCGCTAGAGCGCCGAGACTGCGGGAAACGCGTTTTCAGCTCCTGAGAAGCACTTTTGTACATGCATGCAGGGATTCACTCAAAACACATGCTGATACCTAAGATTGCATGAAAATGATCATACCACACACAAATCATCAGATTTTCGACTTTAAATCATATTTTTATCAACATACTGGCTTTTAATATGAACTATTATATTTGATATTATTTACCATAAAATAACGTAAAAAAGCATTTTTCAAACATAAACACACTGTGTCCTATCATGTTTCATGGAAACAACGTGAAACAGCCCTTTTCAAGCTTGTCAGATGTGTGCTTATTTAAGGTTGCACGAAAAACCATGAAAGAAAGGCGCTAGAGCGCTGAGACTGCGGGAAACGCGTTTTCAGCTCCTGAGAAGCACTTTTGTACATGCATGCAGGGATTCACTCAAAACACATGCTGATACCTAAGATTGCATGAAAATGATCATACCACACACAAATCATCAGATTTTCGACTTTAAATCATAGTTTTATCAACATACTGGCTTTTAATATGAACTATTATATTTGATATTATTTACCATAAAATAAAGTAAAAAAATAATTTTTCCGAGATTTCTGACATAAAAATACTGTGTCCTATCATGTTTCATGGAAACAACGTGAAACAGCCCTTTTCAAGCTTGTCAGATGTGTGCTTATTTAAGGTTGCACGAAAAACCATGAAAGAAAGGCGCTAGAGCGCCGAGACTGCGGGAAACGCGTTTTCAGCTCCTGAGAAGCACTTTTGTACATGCATGCAGGGATTCACTCAAAACACATGCTGATACCTAAGATTGCATGAAAATGATCATACCACACACAAATCATCAGATTTTCGACTTTAAATCATATTTTTATCAACATACTGGCTTTTAATATGAACTATTATATTTGATATTATTTACCATAAAATAACGTAAAAAAGCATTTTTCAAACATAAACACACTGTGTCCTATCATGTTTCATGGAAACAACGTGAAACAGCCCTTTTCAAGCTTGTCAGATGTGTGCTTTTTTAAGGTTGCACGAAAAACCATGAAAGAAAGGCGCTAGAGCACTGAGACTGCGGGAAACGCGTTTTCAGCTCCTGAGAAGCACTTTTGTACATGCATGCAGGGATTCACTCAAAACACATGCTGATACCTAAGATTGCATGAAAATGATCATACCACACACAAATCATCAGATTTTCGACTTTAAATCATAGTTTTATCAACATACTGGCTTTTAATATGAACTATTATATTTGATATTATTTACCATAAAATAAAGTAAAAAAAGCATTTTTCAAACATAAACACACTGTGTCCTATCATGTTTCATGGAAACAACGTGAAACAGCCCTTTTCAAGCTTGTCAGATGTGTGCTTTTTTAAGGTTGCACGACAAACCATGAAAGAAAGGCGCTAGAGCGCTGAGACTGCGGGAAACGCGTTTTCAGCTCCTGAGAAGCACTTTTGTACATGCATGCAGGGATTCACTCAAAACACATGCTGATACCTAAGATTGCATGAAAATGATCATACCACACACAAATCATCAGATTTTCGACTTTAAATCATAGTTTTATCAACATACTGGCTTTTAATATGAACTATTATATTTGATATTATTTATCATAAAATAAAGTAAAAAAAATAATTTTTCCGAGATTTCTGACATAAAAATACTGTGTCCTATCATGTTTCATGGAAACAACGTGAAACAGCCCTTTTCAAGCTTGTCAGATGTGTGCTTATTTAAGGTTGCACGAAAAACCATGAAAGAAAGGCGCTAGAGCGCCGAGACTGCGGGAAACGCGTTTTCAGCTCCTGAGAAGCACTTTTGTACATGCATGCAGGGATTCACTCAAAACACATGCTGATACCTAAGCTTGCATGAAAATGATCATACCACACACAAATCATCAGATTTTCGACTTTAAATCATATTTTTATCAACATACTGGCTTTTAATATGAACTATTATATTTGATATTATTTACCATAAAATAACGTAAAAAAGCATTTTTCAAACATAAACACACTGTGTCCTATCATGTTTCATGGAAACAACGTGAAACAGCCCTTTTCAAGCTTGTCAGATGTGTGCTTTTTTAAGGTTGCACGACAAACCATGAAAGAAAGGCGCTAGAGCGCTGAGACTGCGGGAAACGCGTTTTCAGCTCCTGAGAAGCACTTTTGTACATGCATGCAGGGATTCACTCAAAACACATGCTGATACCTAAGATTGCATGAAAATGATCATACCACACACAAATCATCAGATTTTCGACTTTAAATCATAGTTTTATCAACATACTGGCTTTTAATATGAACTATTATATTTGATATTATTTACCATAAAATAAAGTAAAAAAATAATTTTTCCGAGATTTCTGACATAAAAATACTGTGTCCTATCATGTTTCATGGAAACAACGTGAAACAGCCCTTTTCAAGCTTGTCAGATGTGTGCTTATTTAAGGTTGCACGAAAAACCATGAAAGAAGGCGCTAGAGCGCTGAGACTGCGGGAAACGCGTTTTCAGCTCCTGAGAAGCACTTTTGTACATGCATGCAGGGATTCACTCAAAACACATGCTGATACCTAAGATTGCATGAAAATGATCATACCACACACAAATCATCAGATTTTCGACTTTAAATCATATTTTTATCAACATACTGGCTTTTAATATGAACTATTATATTTGATATTATTTACCATAAAATAACGTAAAAAAGCATTTTTCAAACATAAACACACTGTGTCCTATCATGTTTCATGGAAACAACGTGAAACAGCCCTTTTCAAGCTTGTCAGATGTGTGCTTTTTTAAGGTTGCACGACAAACCATGAAAGAAAGGCGCTAGAGCGCTGAGACTGCGGGAAACGCGTTTTCAGCTCCTGAGAAGCACTTTTGTACATGCATGCAGGGATTCACTCAAAACACATGCTGATACCTAAGATTGCATGAAAATGATCATACCACACACAAATCATCAGATTTTCGACTTTAAATCATAGTTTTATCAACATACTGACTTTTAATATGAACTATTATATTTGATATTATTTACCATAAAATAAAGTAAAAAAATAATTTTTCCGAGATTTCTGACATAAAAATACTGTGTCCTATCATGTTTCATGGAAACAACGTGAAACAGCCCTTTTCAAGCTTGTCAGATGTGTGCTTATTTAAGGTTGCACGAAAAACCATGAAAGGAAGGAGCTAGAGCACTGAGACTGCGGGAAACGCGTTTTCAGCTCCTGAGAAGCACTTTTGTACATGCATGCAGGGATTCACTCAAAACACATGCTGATACCTAAGATTGCATGAAAATGATCATACCACACACAAATCATCAGATTTTCGACATTAAATCATATTTTTATCAACATACTGGCTTTTAATATGAACTATTATATTTGATATTATTTACCATAAAATAACGTAAAAAAGCATTTTTCAAACATAAACACACTGTGTCCTATCATGTTTCATGGAAACAACGTGAAACAGCCCTTTTCAAGCTTGTCAGATGTGTGCTTTTTGAAGGTTGCACGAAAAACCATGAAAGAAAGGCGCTAGAGCACTGAGACTGCGGGAAACGCGTTTTCAGCTCCTGAGAAGCACTTTTGTACATGCATGCAGGGATTCACTCAAAACACATGCTGATACCTAAGATTGCATGAAAATGATCATACCACACACAAATCATCAGATTTTCGACATTAAATCATAGTTTTATCAACATACTGGCTTTTAATATGAACTATTATATTTGATATTATTTACCATAAAATAAAGTGAAAAAATAATTTTTCCGAGATTTCTGACATAAAAATACTGTGTCCTATCATGTTTCATGGAAACAACGTGAAACAGCCCTTTTCAAGCTTGTCAGATGTGTGCTTATTTAAGGTTGCACGAAAAACCATGAAAGGAAGGTGCTAGAGCGCTGAGACTGCGGGAAACGCGTTTTCAGCTCCTGAGAAGCACTTTTGTACATGCATCCAGGGATTCACTCAAAACACATGCTGATACCTAAGATTGCATGAAAATGATCATACCACACACAAATCATCAGATTTTCGACTTTAAATCATATTTTTATCAACATACTGGCTTTTAATATGAACTATTATATTTGATATTATTTACCATAAAATAACGTAAAAAAGCATTTTTCAAACATAAACAAACTGTGTCCAATCATGTTTCATGGAAACAACGTGAAACAGCCCTTTTCAAGCTTGTCAGATGTGTGCTTATTTAAGGTTGCACGAAAAACCATGAAAGAAAGGCGCTAGAGCGCCGAGACTGCGGGAAACGCGTTTTCAGCTCCTGAGAAGCACTTTTGTACATGCATGCAGGGATTCACTCAAAACACATGCTGATACCTAAGATTGCATGAAAATGATCATACCACACACAAATCATCAGATTTTCGACTTTAAATCATATTTTTATTAACATACTGACTTTTAATATGAACTATTATATTTGATATTATTTACCATAAAATAAAGTAAAAAAATAATTTTTCCGAGATTTCTGACATAAAAATACTGTGTCCTATCATGTTTCATGGAAACAACGTGAAACAGCCCTTTTCAAGCTTGTCAGATGTGTGCTTATTTAAGGTTGCACGAAAAACCATGAAAGGAAGGAGCTAGAGCACTGAGACTGCGGGAAACGCTTTTTCAGCTCCTGAGAAGCACTTTTGTACATGCATGCAGGGATTCACTCAAAACACATGCTGATACCTAAGATTGCATGAAAATGATCATACCACACACAAATCATCAGATTTTCGACATTAAATCATATTTTTATCAACATACTGGCTTTTAATATGAACTATTATATTTGATATTATTTACCATAAAATAACGTAAAAAAGCATTTTTCAAACATAAACACACTGTGTCCTATCATGTTTCATGGAAACAACGTGAAACAGCCCTTTTCAAGCTTGTCAGATGTGTGCTTATTGAAGGTTGCACGAAAAACCATGAAAGGAAGGCGCTAGAGCACTGAGACTGCGGGAAACGCGTTTTCAGCTCCTGAGAAGCACTTTTGTACATGCATCCAGGGATTCACTCAAAACACATGCTGATACCTAAGATTGCATGAAAATGATCATACCACACACAAATCATCAGATTTTCGACTTTAAATCATATTTTTATCAACATACTGGCTTTTAATATGAACTATTATATTTGATATTATTTACCATAAAATAACGTAAAAAAAGCATTTTTCAAACATAAACAAACTGTGTCCTATCATGTTTCATGGAAACAACGTGAAACAGCCCTTTTCAAGCTTGTCAGATGTGTGCTTATTTAAGGTTGCACGAAAAACCATGAAAGAAAGGCGCTAGAGCGCTGAGACTGCGGGAAACGCGTTTTCAGCTCCTGAGAAGCACTTTTGTACATGCATGCAGGGATTCACTCAAAACACATGCTGATACCTAAGATTGCATGAAACTGATCATACCACACACAAATCATCAGATTTTCGACTTTAAATCATAGTTTTATTAACATACTGACTTTTAATATGAACTATTATATTTGATATTATTTACCATAAAATAAAGTAAAAAAATAATTTTTCCGAGATTTCTGACATAAAAATACTGTGTCTATCATGTTTCATGGAAACAACGTGAAACAGCCCTTTTCAAGCTTGTCAGATGTGTGCTTATTTAAGGTTGCACGAAAAACCATGAAAGGAAGGAGCTAGAGCACTGAGACTGCGGGAAACGCGTTTTCAGCTCCTGAGAAGCACTTTTGTACATGCATGCAGGGATTCACTCAAAACACATGCTGATACCTAAGATTGCATGAAAATGATCATACCACACACAAATCATCAGATTTTCGACATTAAATCATATTTTTATCAACATACTGGCTTTTAATATGAACTATTATATTTGATATTATTTACCATAAAATAACGTAAAAAAGCATTTTTCAAACATAAACACACTGTGTCCTATCATGTTTCATGGAAACAACGTGAAACAGCCCTTTTCAAGCTTGTCAGATGTGTGCTTATTGAAGGTTGCACGAAAAACCATGAAAGGAAGGCGCTAGAGCACTGAGACTGCGGGAAACGCAATTTCAGCTCCTGAGAAGCACTTTTGTACATGCATCCAGGGATTCACTCAAAACACATGCTGATACCTAAGATTGCATGAAAATGATCATACCACACACAAATCATCAGATTTTCGACTTTAAATCATAGTTTTATCAACATACTGGCTTTTAATATGAACTATTATATTTGATATTATTTACCATAAAATAAAGTAAAAAAAATAATTTTTCCGAGATTTCTGACATAAAAATACTGTGTCCTATCATGTTTCATGGAAACAACGTGAAACAGCCCTTTTCAAGCTTGTCAGATGTGTGCTTATTTAAGGTTGCACGAAAAACCATGAAAGGAAGGCGCTAGAGCGCTGAGACTGCGGGAAACGCGTATTCAGCTACTGATAAGCACTTTTGTACATGCATCCAGGGATTCAATCAAAACACATGCTGATACCTAAGATTGCATGAAAATGATCATACCACACACAAATCATCAGATTTTCGACTTTAAATCATATTTTTATCAACATACTGGCTTTTAATATGAACTATTATATTTGATATTATTTACCATAAAATAACGTAAAAAAGCATTTTTCAAACATAAACAAACTGTGTCCTATCACGTTTCATGGAAACAACGTGAAACAGCCCTTTTCAAGCTTGTCAGATGTGTGCTTTTTTAAGGTTGCACGATAAACCATGAAAGAAAGGCGCTAGAGCGCTGAGACTGCGGGAAACGCGTTTTCAGCTCCTGAGAAGCACTTTTGTACATGCATGCAGGGATTCACTCAAAACACATGCTGATACCTAAGATTGCATGAAACTGATCATACCACACACAAATCATCAGATTTTCGACTTTAAATCATAGTTTTATCAACATACTGACTTTTAATATGAACTATTATATTTGATATTATTTACCATAAAATAAAGTGAAAAAATAATTTTTCCGAGATTTCTGACATAAAAATACTGTGTCCTATCATGTTTCATGGAAACAACGTGAAACAGCCCTTTTCAAGCTTGTCAGATGTGTGCTTATTTAAGGTTGCACGAAAAACCATGAAAGGAAGGAGCTAGAGCACTGAGACTGCGGGAAACGCGTTTTCAGCTCCTGAGAAGCACTTTTGTACATGCATGCAGGGATTCACTCAAAACACATGCTGATACCTAAGATTGCATGAAAATGATCATACCACACACAAATCATCAGATTTTCGACATTAAATCATATTTTTATCAACATACTGGCTTTTAATATGAACTATTATATTTGATATTATTTACCATAAAATAACGTAAAAAAGCATTTTTCAAACATAAACACACTGTGTCCTATCATGTTTCATGGAAACAACGTGAAACAGCCCTTTTCAAGCTTGTCAGATGTGTGCTTATTGAAGGTTGCACGAAAAACCATGAAAGGAAGGCGCTAGAGCACTGAGACTGCGGGAAACGCGTTTTCAGCTCCTGAGAAGCACTTTTGTACATGCATCCAGGGATTCACTCAAAACACATGCTGATACCTAAGATTGCATGAAAATGATCATACCACACACAAATCATCAGATTTTCGACATTAAATCATAGTTTTATCAACATACTGGCTTTTAATATGAACTATTATATTTGATATTATTTACCATAAAATAAAGTGAAAAAATAATTTTTCCGAGATTTCTGACATAAAAATACTGTGTCCTATCATGTTTCATGGAAACAACTTGAAACAGCCCTTTTCAAGCTTGTCAGATGTGTGCTTATTGAAGGTTGCACGAAAAACCATGAAAGGAAGGCGCTAGAGCACTGAGACTGCGGGAAACGCGTTTTCAGCTCCTGAGAAGCACTTTTGTACATGCATCCAGGGATTCAATCAAAACACATGCTGATACCTAAGATTGCATGAAAATGATCATACCACACACAAATCATCAGATTTTCGACTTTAAATCATATTTTTATCAACATACTGGCTTTTAATATGAACTATTATATTTGATATTATTTACCATAAAATAACGTAAAAAAGCATTTTTCAAACATAAACAAACTGTGTCCTATCATGTTTCATGGAAACAACGTGAAACAGCCCTTTTCAAGCTTGTCAGATGTGTGCTTATTTAAGGTTGCACGAAAAACCATGAAAGGAAGGAGCTAGAGCACTGAGACTGCGGGAAACGCTTTTTCAGCTCCTGAGAAGCACTTTTGTACATGCATGCAGGGATTCACTCAAAACACATGCTGATACCTAAGATTGCATGAAAATGATCATACCACACACAAATCATCAGATTTTCGACATTAAATCATATTTTTATCAACATACTGGCTTTTAATATGAACTATTATATTTGATATTATTTACCATAAAATAACGTAAAAAAGCATTTTTCAAACATAAACACACTGTGTCCTATCATGTTTCATGGAAACAACGTGAAACAGCCCTTTTCAAGCTTGTCAGATGTGTGCTTATTGAAGGTTGCACGAAAAACCATGAAAGGAAGGCGCTAGAGCACTGAGACTGCGGGAAACGCGTTTTCAGCTCCTGAGAAGCACTTTTGTACATGCATCCAGGGATTCAATCAAAACACATGCTGATACCTAAGATTGCATGAAAATGATCATACCACACACAAATCATCAGATTTTCGACTTTAAATCATATTTTTATCAACATACTGGCTTTTAATATGAACTATTATATTTGATATTATTTACCATAAAATAACGTAAAAAAGCATTTTTCAAACATAAACAAACTGTGTCCTATCATGTTTCATGGAAACAACGTGAAACAGCCCTTTTCAAGCTTGTCAGATGTGTGCTTATTTAAGGTTGCACGAAAAACCATGAAAGAAAGGCGCTAGAGCGCTGAGACTGCGGGAAACGCGTTTTCAGCTCCTGAGAAGCACTTTTGTACATGCATGCAGGGATTCACTCAAAACACATGCTGATACCTAAGATTGCATGAAACTGATCATACCACACACAAATCATCAGATTTTCGACTTTAAATCATAGTTATATTAACATACTGACTTTTAATATGAACTATTATATTTGATATTATTTACCATAAAATAAAGTAAAAAAATAATTTTTCCGAGATTTCTGACATAAAAATACTGTGTCCTATCATGTTTCATGGAAACAACGTGAAACAGCCCTTTTCAAGCTTGTCAGATGTGTGCTTATTTAAGGTTGCACGAAAAACCATGAAAGGAAGGAGCTAGAGCACTGAGACTGCGGGAAACGCGTTTTCAGCTCCTGAGAAGCACTTTTGTACATGCATGCAGGGATTCACTCAAAACACATGCTGATACCTAAGATTGCATGAAAATGATCATACCACACACAAATCATCAGATTTTCGACATTAAATCATATTTTTATCAACATACTGGCTTTTAATATGAACTATTATATTTGATATTATTTACCATAAAATAACGTAAAAAAGCATTTTTCAAACATAAACACACTGTGTCCTATCATGTTTCATGGAAACAACGTGAAACAGCCCTTTTCAAGCTTGTCAGATGTGTGCTTATTGAAGGTTGCACGAAAAACCATGAAAGGAAGGCGCTAGAGCACTGAGACTGCGGGAAACGCGTTTTCAGCTCCTGAGAAGCACTTTTGTACATGCATCCAGGGATTCACTCAAAACACATGCTGATACCTAAGATTGCATGAAAATGATCATACCACACACAAATCATCAGATTTTCGACATTAAATCATAGTTTTATCAACATACTGGCTTTTAATATGAACTATTATATTTGATATTATTTACCATAAAATAAAGTGAAAAAATAATTTTTCCGAGATTTCTGACATAAAAATACTGTGTCCTATCATGTTTCATGGAAACAACGTGAAACAGCCCTTTTCAAGCTTGTCAGATGTGTGCTTATTTAAGGTTGCACGAAAAACCATGAAAGGAAGGCGCTAGAGCGCTGAGACTGCGGGAAACGCGTTTTCAGCTCCTGATAAGCACTTTTGTACATGCATCCAGGGATTCACTCAAAACACATGCTGATACCTAAGATTGCATGAAAATGATCATACCACACACAAATCATCAGATTTTCGACTTTAAATCATATTTTTATCAACATACTGGCTTTTAATATGAACTATTATATTTGATATTATTTACCATAAAATAACGTAAAAAAGCATTTTTCAAACATAAACACACTGTGTCCTATCATGTTTCATGGAAACAACGTGAAACAGCCCATTTCAAGCTTGTCAGATGTGTGCTTTTTTAAGGTTGCACGAAAAACCATGAAAGAAAGGCGCTAGAGCGCTGAGACTGCGGGAAACGCGTTTTCAGCTCCTGAGAAGCACTTTTGTACATGCATGCAGGGATTCACTCAAAACACATGCTGATACCTAAGATTGCATGAAACTGATCATACCACACACAAATCATCAGATTTTCGACTTTAAATCATAGTTTTATCAACATACTGACTTTTAATATGAACTATTATATTTGATATTATTTACCATAAAATAAAGTGAAAAAACAATTTTTCCGAGATTTCTGACATAAAAATACTGTGTCCTATCATGTTTCATGGAAACAACGTGAAACAGCCCTTTTCAAGCTTGTCAGATGTGTGCTTATTTAAGGTTGCACGAAAAACCATGAAAGGAAGGAGCTAGAGCACTGAGACTGCGGGAAACGCGTTTTCAGCTCCTGAGAAGCACTTTTGTACATGCATGCAGGGATTCACTCAAAACACATGCTGATACCTAAGATTGCATGAAAATGATCATACCACACACAAATCATCAGATTTTCGACATTAAATCATATTTTTATCAACATACTGGCTTTTAATATGAACTATTATATTTGATATTATTTACCATAAAATAACGTAAAAAAGCATTTTTCAAACATAAACACACTGTGTCCTATCATGTTTCATGGAAACAACGTGAAACAGCCCTTTTCAAGCTTGTCAGATGTGTGCTTATTGAAGGTTGCACGAAAAACCATGAAAGGAAGGCGCTAGAGCACTGAGACTGCGGGAAACGCGTTTTCAGCTCCTGAGAAGCACTTTTGTACATGCATCCAGGGATTCACTCAAAACACATGCTGATACCTAAGATTGCATGAAAATGATCATACCACACACAAATCATCAGATTTTCGACATTAAATCATAGTTTTATCAACATACTGGCTTTTAATATGAACTATTATATTTGATATTATTTACCATAAAATAAAGTGAAAAAATAATTTTTCCGAGATTTCTGACATAAAAATACTGTGTCCTATCATGTTTCATGGAAACAACTTGAAACAGCCCTTTTCAAGCTTGTCAGATGTGTGCTTATTGAAGGTTGCACGAAAAACCATGAAAGGAAGGCGCTAGAGCACTGAGACTGCGGGAAACGCGTTTTCAGCTCCTGAGAAGCACTTTTGTACATGCATCCAGGGATTCAATCAAAACACATGCTGATACCTAAGATTGCATGAAAATGATCATACCACACACAAATCATCAGATTTTCGACTTTAAATCATATTTTTATCAACATACTGGCTTTTAATATGAACTATTATATTTGATATTATTTACCATAAAATAACGTAAAAAAGCATTTTTCAAACATAAACAAACTGTGTCCTATCATGTTTCATGGAAACAACGTGAAACAGCCCTTTTCAAGCTTGTCAGATGTGTGCTTATTTAAGGTTGCACGAAAAACCATGAAAGAAAGGCGCTAGAGCGCTGAGACTGCGGGAAACGCGTTTTCAGCTCCTGAGAAGCACTTTTGTACATGCATGCAGGGATTCACTCAAAACACATGCTGATACCTAAGATTGCATGAAACTGATCATACCACACACAAATCATCAGATTTTCGACTTTAAATCATAGTTTTATCAACATACTGACTTTTAATATGAACTATTATATTTGATATTATTTACCATAAAATAAAGTAAAAAAATAATTTTTCCGAGATTTCTGACATAAAAATACTGTGTCCTATCATGTTTCATGGAAACAACGTGAAACAGCCCTTTTCAAGCTTGTCAGATGTGTGCTTATTTAAGGTTGCACGAAAAACCATGAAAGGAAGGAGCTAGAGCACTGAGACTGCGGGAAACGCGTTTTCAGCTCCTGAGAAGCACTTTTGTACATGCATGCAGGGATTCACTCAAAACACATGCTGATACCTAAGATTGCATGAAAATGATCATACCACACACAAATCATCAGATTTTCGACATTAAATCATATTTTTATCAACATACTGGCTTTTAATATGAACTATTATATTTGATATTATTTACCATAAAATAACGTAAAAAAGCATTTTTCAAACATAAACACACTGTGTCCTATCATGTTTCATGGAAACAACGTGAAACAGCCCTTTTCAAGCTTGTCAGATGTGTGCTTATTGAAGGTTGCACGAAAAACCATGAAAGGAAGGCGCTAGAGCACTGAGACTGCGGGAAACGCGTTTTCAGCTCCTGAGAAGCACTTTTGTACATGCATCCAGGGATTCACTCAAAACACATGCTGATACCTAAGATTGCATGAAAATGATCATACCACACACAAATCATCAGATTTTCGACATTAAATCATAGTTTTATCAACATACTGGCTTTTAATATGAACTATTATATTTGATATTATTTACCATAAAATAAAGTGAAAAAATAATTTTTCCGAGATTTCTGACATAAAAATACTGTGTCCTATCATGTTTCATGGAAACAACGTGAAACAGCCCTTTTCAAGCTTGTCAGATGTGTGCTTATTTAAGGTTGCACGAAAAACCATGAAAGGAAGGCGCTAGAGCGCTGAGACTGCGGGAAACGCGTTTTCAGCTCCTGATAAGCACTTTTGTACATGCATCCAGGGATTCACTCAAAACACATGCTGATACCTAAGATTGCATGAAAATGATCATACCACACACAAATCATCAGATTTTCGACTTTAAATCATATTTTTATCAACATACTGGCTTTTAATATGAACTATTATATTTGATATTATTTACCATAAAATAACGTAAAAAAGCATTTTTCAAACATAAACACACTGTGTCCTATCATGTTTCATGGAAACAACGTGAAACAGCCCTTTTCAAGCTTGTCAGATGTGTGCTTTTTTAAGGTTGCACGAAAACCATGAAAGAAAGGCGCTAGAGCGCTGAGACTGCGGGAAACGCGTTTTCAGCTCCTGAGAAGCACTTTTGTACATGCATGCAGGGATTCACTCAAAACACATGCTGATACCTAAGATTGCATGAAACTGATCATACCACACACAAATCATCAGATTTTCGACTTTAAATCATAGTTTTATCAACATACTGACTTTTAATATGAACTATTATATTTGATATTATTTACCATAAAATAAAGTGAAAAAATAATTTTTCCGAGATTTCTGACATAAAAATACTGTGTCCTATCATGTTTCATGGAAACAACGTGAAACAGCCCTTTTCAAGCTTGTCAGATGTGTGCTTATTTAAGGTTGCACGAAAAACCATGAAAGGAAGGAGCTAGAGCACTGAGACTGCGGGAAACGCGTTTTCAGCTCCTGAGAAGCACTTTTGTACATGCATGCAGGGATTCACTCAAAACACATGCTGATACCTAAGATTGCATGAAAATGATCATACCACACACAAATCATCAGATTTTCGACATTAAATCATATTTTTATCAACATACTGGCTTTTAATATGAACTATTATATTTGATATTATTTACCATAAAATAACGTAAAAAAGCATTTTTCAAACATAAACACACTGTGTCCTATCATGTTTCATGGAAACAACGTGAAACAGCCCTTTTCAAGCTTGTCAGATGTGTGCTTATTGAAGGTTGCACGAAAAACCATGAAAGGAAGGCGCTAGAGCACTGAGACTGCGGGAAACGCGTTTTCAGCTCCTGAGAAGCACTTTTGTACATGCATCCAGGGATTCACTCAAAACACATGCTGATACCTAAGATTGCATGAAAATGATCATACCACACACAAATCATCAGATTTTCGACATTAAATCATAGTTTTATCAACATACTGGCTTTTAATATGAACTATTATATTTGATATTATTTACCATAAAATAAAGTGAAAAAATAATTTTTCCGAGATTTCTGACATAAAAATACTGTGTCCTATCATGTTTCATGGAAACAACTTGAAACAGCCCTTTTCAAGCTTGTCAGATGTGTGCTTATTGAAGGTTGCACGAAAAACCATGAAAGGAAGGCGCTAGAGCACTGAGACTGCGGGAAACGCGTTTTCAGCTCCTGAGAAGCACTTTTGTACATGCATCCAGGGATTCAATCAAAACACATGCTGATACCTAAGATTGCATGAAAATGATCATACCACACACAAATCATCAGATTTCCGACTTTAAATCATATTTTTATCAACATACTGGCTTTTAATATGAACTATTATATTTGATATTATTTACCATAAAATAACGTAAAAAAGCATTTTTCAAACATAAACAAACTGTGTCCTATCATGTTTCATGGAAACAACGTGAAACAGCCCTTTTCAAGCTTGTCAGATGTGTGCTTATTTAAGGTTGCACGAAAAACCATGAAAGAAAGGCGCTAGAGCGCTGAGACTGCGGGAAACGCGTTTTCAGCTCCTGAGAAGCACTTTTGTACATGCATGCAGGGATTCACTCAAAACACATGCTGATACCTAAGATTGCATGAAACTGATCATACCACACACAAATCATCAGATTTTCGACTTTAAATCATAGTTATATTAACATACTGACTTTTAATATGAACTATTATATTTGATATTATTTACCATAAAATAAAGTAAAAAAATAATTTTTCCGAGATTTCTGACATAAAAATACTGTGTCCTATCATGTTTCATGGAAACAACGTGAAACAGCCCTTTTCAAGCTTGTCAGATGTGTGCTTATTTAAGGTTGCACGAAAAACCATGAAAGGAAGGAGCTAGAGCACTGAGACTGCGGGAAACGCGTTTTCAGCTCCTGAGAAGCACTTTTGTACATGCATGCAGGGATTCACTCAAAACACATGCTGATACCTAAGATTGCATGAAAATGATCATACCACACACAAATCATCAGATTTTCGACATTAAATCATATTTTTATCAACATACTGGCTTTTAATATGAACTATTATATTTGATATTATTTACCATAAAATAACGTAAAAAAGCATTTTTCAAACATAAACACACTGTGTCCTATCATGTTTCATGGAAACAACGTGAAACAGCCCTTTTCAAGCTTGTCAGATGTGTGCTTATTGAAGGTTGCACGAAAAACCATGAAAGGAAGGCGCTAGAGCACTGAGACTGCGGGAAACGCGTTTTCAGCTCCTGAGAAGCACTTTTGTACATGCATCCAGGGATTCACTCAAAACACATGCTGATACCTAAGATTGCATGAAAATGATCATACCACACACAAATCATCAGATTTTCGACATTAAATCATAGTTTTATCAACATACTGGCTTTTAATATGAACTATTATATTTGATATTATTTACCATAAAATAAAGTGAAAAAATAATTTTTCCGAGATTTCTGACATAAAAATACTGTGTCCTATCATGTTTCATGGAAACAACGTGAAACAGCCCTTTTCAAGCTTGTCAGATGTGTGCTTATTTAAGGTTGCACGAAAAACCATGAAAGGAAGGCGCTAGAGCGCTGAGACTGCGGGAAACGCGTTTTCAGCTCCTGATAAGCACTTTTGTACATGCATCCAGGGATTCACTCAAAACACATGCTGATACCTAAGATTGCATGAAAATGATCATACCACACACAAATCATCAGATTTTCGACTTTAAATCATATTTTTATCAACATACTGGCTTTTAATATGAACTATTATATTTGATATTATTTACCATAAAATAACGTAAAAAAGCATTTTTCAAACATAAACACACTGTGTCCTATCATGTTTCATGGAAACAACGTGAAACAGCCCTTTTCAAGCTTGTCAGATGTGTGCTTTTTTAAGGTTGCACGAAAACCATGAAAGAAAGGCGCTAGAGCGCTGAGACTGCGGGAAACGCGTTTTCAGCTCCTGAGAAGCACTTTTGTACATGCATGCAGGGATTCACTCAAAACACATGCTGATACCTAAGATTGCATGAAACTGATCATACCACACACAAATCATCAGATTTTCGACTTTAAATCATAGTTTTATCAACATACTGACTTTTAATATGAACTATTATATTTGATATTATTTACCATAAAATAAAGTGAAAAAATAATTTTTCCGAGATTTCTGACATAAAAATACTGTGTCCTATCATGTTTCATGGAAACAACGTGAAACAGCCCTTTTCAAGCTTGTCAGATGTGTGCTTATTTAAGGTTGCACGAAAAACCATGAAAGGAAGGAGCTAGAGCACTGAGACTGCGGGAAACGCGTTTTCAGCTCCTGAGAAGCACTTTTGTACATGCATGCAGGGATTCACTCAAAACACATGCTGATACCTAAGATTGCATGAAAATGATCATACCACACACAAATCATCAGATTTTCGACATTAAATCATATTTTTATCAACATACTGGCTTTTAATATGAACTATTATATTTGATATTATTTACCATAAAATAACGTAAAAAAGCATTTTTCAAACATAAACACACTGTGTCCTATCATGTTTCATGGAAACAACGTGAAACAGCCCTTTTCAAGCTTGTCAGATGTGTGCTTATTGAAGGTTGCACGAAAAACCATGAAAGGAAGGCGCTAGAGCACTGAGACTGCGGGAAACGCGTTTTCAGCTCCTGAGAAGCACTTTTGTACATGCATGCAGGGATTCACTCAAAACACATGCTGATACCTAAGATTGCATGAAACTGATCATACCACACACAAATCATCAGATTTTCGACTTTAAATCATAGTTTTATTAACATACTGACTTTTAATATGAACTATTATATTTGATATTATTTACCATAAAATAAAGTAAAAAAATAATTTTTCCGAGATTTCTGACATAAAAATACTGTGTCCTATCATGTTTCATGGAAACAACGTGAAACAGCCCTTTTCAAGCTTGTCAGATGTGTGCTTATTTAAGGTTGCACGAAAAACCATGAAAGGAAGGAGCTAGAGCACTGAGACTGCGGGAAACGCGTTTTCAGCTCCTGAGAAGCACTTTTGTACATGCATGCAGGGATTCACTCAAAACACATGCTGATACCTAAGATTGCATGAAAATGATCATACCACACACAAATCATCAGATTTTCGACATTAAATCATATTTTTATCAACATACTGGCTTTTAATATGAACTATTATATTTGATATTATTTACCATAAAATAACGTAAAAAAGCATTTTTCATACATAAACACACTGTGTCCTATCATGTTTCATGGAAACAACGTGAAACAGCCCTTTTCAAGCTTGTCAGATGTGTGCTTATTGAAGGTTGCACGAAAAACCATGAAAGGAAGGCGCTAGAGCACTGAGACTGCGGGAAACGCGTTTTCAGCTCCTGAGAAGCACTTTTGTACATGCATCCAGGGATTCACTCAAAACACATGCTGATACCTAAGATTGCATGAAAATGATCATACCACACACAAATCATCAGATTTTCGACTTTAAATCATATTTTTATCAACATAAAAAAGCTTTTTTCCGAGATTTCTGACATAAACAGACTGTGTGCGTTTCATCGAAACAAGCTGAAACAGCCAATTTGAAGCTTGTCAGATGTGTGCTTCTATAAGGTTGAACGAAAAACTACTAAAGGAAAGCGCTAGAGCGCTGAGACTCTGGGAAACGCGTTTTCAGCGCCTGAGAAGCACTTTTGTACATGCATGCAGGGATTCACTCAAAACATATGCTGATACCTAAGATTGCATGAAAATTATCATACCACACACAAATTCATCAGATTTACGAGTTTAAATCATAATTTTATCAACATAAAAAAGCTTTTTTCCGAGATTTCTGACATAAACACACTGTGTACTATCATGTTTCATGGAAACAAGGTGAAACAGCCCTTTTGAAGCTTGTCAGATGTGTGCTTCTATAAGGTTGCACGAAAAACCACTTTAAAAGAAGGCGCTATAGAACTCAAAGACTGCGGGAAACGCGTTTTCAGCGCCTGAGAAGCACTTTGGTACATGCATGCAGGGATTCTCTCAAAACACATGCTGATACCTAAGATTGCATGTAAATGATCATACCACACACAAATTCATCAGATTTTCGAGTTTAAATCATATTTTTATCAACATAAAAAAGCTTTTTTCCGAGATTTCTGACATAAACACACTGTGTACTATCATGTTTCATGGAAACAAGGTGAAACAGCTCTTTTGAAGCTTGTCAGATGTGTGCTTCTATAAGGTTGAACGTAAAACCACTAAAGGAAAGCGCTAGAGCACTGAGACTCTGGGAAACACGTTTTCAGCGCCTGAGAAGCACTTTTGTATATGCATGCAGGGATTCACATGCTGATACATAAGATTGCATGAAAATGATCATATGACACACAAATCATCAGATTTTCAAGTTTAAATCATATTTTTTATCAACATATTGGCCATTAATATGAATTATTATATTTTATACTATTTAGAATAAAATAATGTAAAAAAGCTTTTTTTCCGAGATTTCTGACATTAACACACTGTGTCCTATCATGTTTCATGGAAACAAGGTGAAACAGCCCTTTTGAAGCTTGTCAGATGTGTGCTTCTAAAAGGTTGCACGAAAAAACACTAAAGGAAGGCGCTATAGAACGCCCAGACTGCGGGAAACGCGTTTTCAGCTCCTGAGAAGCACTTTTGTACATGCATTCAGGGATTCACTCAAAACACATGCTGATAACTAAGATTGCATGTAAATGATCATACGACACACAAATCATCAGATTTTCAAGTTTAAATCATATTTTTATTAACATATTGGCCATTAATATGAATTATTATATTTTATACTATTTAGAATAAAATAATGTAAAAAAGCACAGGCTCCCCGTGACCCGAGGTAGTTCGGATAAGCGGTAGAAAATGAGAGAGAGAGAGAGAGAGCTTTTTTCCGAGATTTCTGATATTAGCACACTGTGTCCTATCATGTTTCATGGAAACAAGGTGAGCCAGCCCTTTTCAAGCTTGTCAGATGTGTGCTTCTATAAGGTTGCACATAAAAACACTAAAGGAAGGCACTATAGAGCGCCCAGACTGCGGGAAACGCGTTTTCAGCTCCTGAGAAGCACTTTTGTATATGCATGCAGGAATTCACTCAAAACACATGCTGATACCTAAGCTTGCATGAAAATGATCATACCACACACAGATCATCAGATTTTCGAGTTTAAATCATATTTTTATCAACATATCGGCCTTTAAAATGAACCATTATATGTTATATTGTTTAACATAAAATAATGTAAAAAAGCTTTTTTCCGAGATCATGTTTCATGGAAACAAGGAGAAACAGCCCTTTTCAAGCTTGTCAGCTGTGTGCTTATATAAGGTTGCACGAAAAACCACTAAAGGAAGGCGCCTAGAGGGCAGGCACTAAATTCCTGGGGTTTCTTTCCACGACGTAAAGTGGGCGTGTTTTCGGAGGTCTTGGAAAACGCCCTCTTTAAAAAAAAAAAAAAAGACAGGTTACCGATCATGCGCAGAATGCTGTTTCATTTGCGTGGGCTTCCAATCCCAGGATCAACTCAGATGGAAAATGAAGGAGAAATAAAAGCAAAGCTACGATGGATAATAAAAGACAAAACAGTCATACAGGTAGATTTTATATCTATTATGCTTCATTATCTTACAGTTAAACTGTTTTCGAAAACAAATAAACAACCAAAAACGTTTTTGTATAGCCTATGCATCTTTCCACAGTTAAGTTATACTGAATGAATATAAATAAAAAGATCATGGAGAACAAACTAATGAACCTCTTTATACTTTAATACTTTATTAATATACTTTGTTTCTATGACTGGGTCCCAACAATTTCAAAATATGTATCTCAGGTGTTTTGTAACAAATTACATTAATAGTGTTATAACGTCGGATACCTGTCCTGATCTCAGGTGTTTTGTGCCAAATTACATTACCACAGTTATAACTTCAGATACCTTTCCTGATCTCAGGTCTTTCATGTCAAATTACATTAATAGTGTTATAACGTCAGATACCTGTCCTGATCTCAGGTGTTTCATGTCAAATTACATTAATAGTGTTATAACTTCGGATACCTGTCCTGATCTCAGGTGTTTCATGTCAAATTACAATAACACAGTTATAACTTCAGATACCTGTCCTGATCTGAGGTGTTTTGTGTCAAATTACATTAACACAGTTATAACTTCAGATACCTGTCCTGATCTCAGGTCTTTCATGTCAAAGTACATTAATAGTGTTATAACTTCGGATACCTGTCCTGATCTCAGGTGTTTTGTGTCAAATTACATTAACACAGTTATAACTTCAGATACCTGTCCTGATCTCAGGTCTTTCATGTCAAATTACATTAACACAGTTATAACTTCAGATACCTGTCCCAATCTCAGGTGTTTCATGTTAAATTACATTAATAGTGTTATAACTTCGGATACCTGTCCTGATCTCAGGTGTTTCATGTCAAATTACATTAACACAGTTATAATTTCAGATACCTGTCCTGATCTCAGGTGTTTCATGTCAAAGTACATTAATAGTGTTATAACTTCAGATACCTGTCCTGATCTCCAGGTGTTTTGTGTCAAATTACATTAACACAGTTATAACTTCAGATACCGAATATGTATATGTATGTTACACTATATTTCATCTGTCTTGAAATACTGTACCTTGTAAAGCGTCCTTGAGCTTAGGAAAGGCGCTATATAAATTAAACATATTATTATTATTATTATTATTATTATTATTATTATTATTATTATTACACCTGTCCTGATCGCAGGTGTTTCATGTCAAATTACATTAATATGCAGTGTAAGAAGATAATACTGTAGGTAGCAGAGGGTAACACTTTACAAGAAGGTCTCATTTAATAACAGTTAAAGCATTAACTAACAGTGAGCAATACATTTATTTATTCATGCAGTGCCTGTCCCAAGAAAAACATGTTCTGTTTTTCTTTCATTTTAATTGTATTTCTCCTCATAACAGGTCTGATGACAGTCACAAAAAACAGAAAGTGACACCACAATGTCTATGGAAAGTAGAAGACTATTCAGAACATGTCCCACTCTCTGTGAAAAGAAGGGTGATATATGCTTGTCAGCATGGAAAGAACTACTAGAAGACAACCACAACAGATGATTTGGTATGTATTGCTACACATATTGTTCACCACACTGGTTATGAATTCCATGCGGAGGGTAAGTAAATGACAGAAATTTCATTTTTGGGTGAACTACTGTAACCCTTTAGTGCCAAAAATGTTTAAAGGTACACTATGTAATTTTTGCCATGCCAGTGGGTAATAAATAAAATTTTATGCATCTAACGAAAGAATATTGCTCATAGAGCTACTCCACAGCAATTGGTGTCTCACGTGGTCTTAAATAGTATAATATAAATACGTAAACACTTAAAAGATTACAGGTGTACCGTACTGATTCAGGACAAACGACAAAAACGGTTGAGTATACCATGAACACATCTTCAAAACCATTATGTAAATGTTGTAAAAAAGATATATAGTGTGCCTGTAAAATGTAAAAATTCATATATTTGCACAGTTTATATTTGTCTACATAACTAATTTGTACCATTGGAGCATAAAACATTCAATCTTTTTTTTTAAATGCAGGGAAACAGGGTTTCTGCAGTCATTCAATGAATTTATATACAGTGTCAAGACAAAAAAAGACAAAATTGTTCTGTTACCTGTGGTGTCAAGACATATATTAATATGAGGCAGAAGTACAGACTGTCACATTTTATTATTGACTGTTTCAACACAAAATGCTTTACCAACTAAGTAGTACAGCACTTTCAGCACTTTTCATCAGAATTTCATCCCTCTGCCTAATGTGAGAATAAGTATTGGGACGGCTTAAGT
>NC_083470.1:15627169-15637169 GCF_030014155.1 Tachysurus vachellii
CTGTTCCTGTTCACATTTAATCCTCAAACATTTTATTATGCTCCTGACTAATCTGTCTCTTTCTCTGTAGTGTGACATTCCACTCTTCAGAAAAGTGATGGTTTGGGAGATAGTACGTCAGAAGATTCTGTAAGCCTTGAAGCAACTGGTCCTTCAAACATAATGAAACATCTATGTTCTTTTTATGTAAATTAAATTTAGTATGAAACTATGAATAATTGCAAGGGCTTTCTTTACAAGCAGTGAGCTGTGGAAAAGTATGAAGATGAATAAAATCTGAGGTTAAACTGCAGATTTGTCTTGTGTGATAGAACTCATGATAGAATTGATGTGAAGTCAGTAAGCTTATTGAAGTGAAATGGGCATAACATAACTGAATAGTATATTGTGAACATGGAACGATCAGGACAGGTATCTGAAGTTATAACTGTGTTAATGTAATTTGACATGAAACACCTGAGATTAGGACAGGTATCTGAAGTTATAACTGTGTTAATGTAATTTGACATGAAACACCTGAGATCAGGATAGGTATCTGAAGTTATAACAATATTAATGTAATTTGACACAGAACACCTGAGATCAGGACAGGTATTTTATTAGTATGAATGTCACGAAACACTCGCAACTGTGGCAAGGTTATCTAAAGTTGTAACAGTATGAATATAATTAAAAAAAAAAAACACCCACCGTCTCGGACAAGTAACGTTATCTGAAGCAATTTATGCAAATGGCTTTCCTCCTGTAATGAGTCTGTCTCTGTTTTGCCCTGTTTGTCTGTTTATCTGTTTCTTCTGTTTTGGATTATTAAACTTTAAACTGCATTTGGATCCTCACTCGCCTGTGCCGCACCGCGACAGAATGACTAGCCACCATGGATCCAGCAGAAATCTTGTTCTGTTTACGTCAGGAGGATTCCCCAATTGAGGAATATGCTGAGGTGTTCATGAACCTGTGTAACCAGGTGGACTTCGGGGAAAAGGCTCTTAAGGATGTGTTTAGGCATGGACTAGAGGACAAGGTACGCTATTTGATGCCTTTGGGCTGAGAGATGGGGTCTTTCACAGACTGTCAATTTAACGTTGCTCCAGGGCGGGTCCTCTCTAACTGTGAGCAGGGTAGAGACAGACCCCGGCCTTAAATATTTTTTTGGGGGGGGCAGTAGGCATTGGGGTCCGTGGGATACGGAGCCAGATCAGCCACGGACGCCTGAATGCACTCTGTCCAGCCCAGTCCTCTGTAAGCTTGTGACCGAGCCTGTTCACAAGATGGCTGCTATACCGGTAATCTCAGATGAGGCCCGTGCGAACCGGTTGGTCTCAAGCCTGGTGGATACTCCGATGGTGTCGGTTCGGGCGGCCGGCATTCCTAAGCCATCTGCTTCACCAGCTGGGCCGATCGGGTCGACGGAACCAGCCGGACCGATTGGGTCAACAGAACCAGCCGGACTGATCGGGCCGACAGAACCAGCCGGGCCAACCGGGCCGACGGAACCAGCCGGGCCGATCGGGTCGACGGAACCAGAAGCGCCGACCGGGCCGACGGAACCAGACGGGCCGACCGGGCCGACGGAACCAGCCGGGCCGACCGGGTCAACAGAACCAGCCTTTTTAAATATAATAGTTCATATTAAAGGCCAATATGTTGATGAAAGTATGATTTAAACTCGAAAATCTGATGATTTGTGTGTGGTATGATCATTTTCATGCAATCTTAGGTATCAGCATGTGTTTTGAGTGAATCCCTGCATGCATGTACAAAAGTGCTTCTCAGGAGCTGAAAACGCGTTTCCCGCCGTCTCTAGCGCTCTAGCACCTTCCTTTAGTGGTTTTTCGTGCAACCTTCAATAAGCACACATCTGACAAGCTTGAAAAGGGCTGTTTCACCTTGTTTCCATGAAACATGATAGGACACATGTGTTTATGTCAGAAATCTCAGAACAAGTGATTTTTTTCTGTTTAATATATTTATTGGTTTGCACACAAAAAAAACGTGAAGACACTTGGATAACAATAACCAACATATTTGTATACAACATTTTCCTTTTTTTTTCCCATAAAAAAACACAAGCAAAAAATAAATAAATAAATACATATATTAAAAAAAAAAAAAAAAAACGAAACAAAAAAAACCTAAAGAATGTATGTTGGAGTCAGGCTTAGCTAGCTTGCATAAATGGTTGCCACTTCTTGTAAAATTTGGCGAGATTACCTTTTTTAGAATACCTTATTTTTTCCAGTTTTAGAAAAGACATGACCTCATTGATCCAAAGTGTACTGGATGGGGCATTTGTTGCTTTCCAATTAAGGAGGAGATGGCGTCTCACTATCAAGGAAGTCCAGAAAGCCAGGACCTCTAACTGCACCGATGAAAAGAGGTGGTATTCTTGAGGAGAAATATTAATGGTTTCGAGGAGCACTTTAGACATGGTGTCAAAATCAGTTTGCCAGATATTTCCTAGAGTTGGACAAAAGAAAAGCATATGTGCAAGAGTACAGGGCGAACCAGAGCATCTGTCACAGACATCAACTGTATTAGGGAAAATTTGAGATAGTCTGGTTTTAGAATAGTGACATCTGAACACTACTTTAAATTGTATTAAGGACAAGCAGACACAGATTGAGCTTTGTGAATGCCATTTAAAACAGAGTCCCACCAGTCAACATCAAAGTCCAAACCCAACTCTTTCTCCCAAGCCTCCTTCGTCCTAGAGGCTAAATGATCATCGTATGACTGAAAAGTACCATAGACTTTTGAAATTAAAGATCTTTGTGAAGGATTCAACCGTAAAAGACTGTCCCATGTCTGCTCGGGAAGAATTTGTGGAAAATTAGGAAGTAAAATTTTTACGCAGTTTTGGAAATACCTAAAAAGATGTGAAGGTGGGAGGTCGAACTCACTAGTTAGATTTGTGAAAGAACGAAAAACCCTATCTTAATAAAAATCCTTAAAACATTTCAGACCCTTATCATGCCATAAAGTGAAAATAGAATCAGTAAATGCAGGTTTGAACGCATAATTCCTCAACAGTGGACTTGATATGGCGGGAGTAAGAAATTTAAAATGCTTCCTAAATTGAAACCATATCTTTAATGTGGAAATGACCACTGGGTTGCTAGTAAAGCCAGAGGGGTTGACTGAAGCCATGCCAGTCAGTATTGCCAGTAAAGAGGACGAGGGACATGATTGTATTTCCAACTGACACCAAGGTATGTTAACCAATTTTAGCCAAAATATAGTTTTGGTTATATTCGTAGCCCAATAATAAACTTTGAAATTTGGTAGAGAGAGGCCACCATCGAATTTGCAATTCTGAAGTAATTTCAGCCTAACTGTAGGTGTCTTACCATTCCACAGAAAATGAGATATAACTGAATCAATGTTTTGGAAAAAACATTTAGATAAAAATATAGGTAGGCACTGGAACAGAAACAAGAATTTTGGGAGGACACTCATTTTAACCACGTTAATTCTACCGATCAGGGAAAGCGGGAGGGAACCCCATCTTTGCAAATCAGCCTTAATCTCAGTTAATAGGGGAGAAAAGTTTACATCATAACGAGTTTTGTAGGACCTAGCCACATGAACCCCCAGATACTTTGAGAGCTGCAGAGCTGCATTGCTAGGGCATTGACCGGGTAACATTCGCTCTTCGAGACATTGATCTTGTATCCCGAAAACGAACCGAATCTGTGAAAAAAAGAAAGGATAGCAGGGCACGCCCCTACAGGATTTGTGATATACAATAGCAGATCATCAGCATATAAAGAAAGTTTGAATTCAACATGGGAACGCGTAATGCCGCTAAAAATGGGGAAAGACCTCAAATAAATGGACAGAGGTTCTACTGCAAGAGCAAAGAGGTGGGGAGACAGAGGACAACCTTGTCTACAGCCACGGTTTAAGGAAAAATAACTAGATTGAACATTATTAGTTGTGATACTGACACAAGGTGACGTATACAGAAGGCGTATCCATGATATAAAAACATTACCAAAACCAAATTTCTTCAAAACTGCAAACAAGTAACTCCATTCAACTCTGTCAAACGCCTTTTCTGCGTCAACAGAGATTACAACTTCTGAAATGGCAGCGGTTTCTTTTGAGTAAATAACATTTACAGTAATAAAGTACGAACATTGTAAAAAAGCTGGCGTCCTTTTATGAAGCCTGTCTGCTCCTGAGATATAATTGTCGGAAGCACCTTCTCTAGACAACATGCCAAGGCTTTCGCGAGAACTTTTGTATTGACGTTCATCGAAGAGATAGGTCTGTAAGAAGTACAAAGTTCGGGACCCTTGCCCTTTTTCAAAAGAACGCTAATAGAGGCCTGTCTCAAAGTGAAAGGAAGAGAGCCATTTGACAGAGATTCTACATAAACAGCATGTAACAGCGGAATGAGTTTATTATGGAATGCCTTGAAAAATTCAACCGGAAACCCATCTGGCCCAGGAGACTTATTATTTTGCATATTTTGTAGTGCCAGTGTAAGTTCTTGCGTAGTCAGTGGAGAATCCAACTGATCAATTGCTTCTGTGCTCATATCCGGGAAGTCTAGGTCTTGCAAAAACGCATCCATATCAGTCAAATCCGAAGGAAATTCAGAACTATACAAAGATTTATAAAAGGATGAAAATACTGAATTTTTGAGGTCAGGTTCCTCCACCAACATCCCCGACTCATCTCTAACACAAGGTATTAAACATGAGGCTGCTTGTCGACGCAATCGGTGAGCTAGTAATCTTCCCGATTTGTCTCCATATTCGTAGTATTTGGCCTGAGAATGTAGAAGTAACCGCTCTGCTTCATTAGTTGTGATCAAGTCTAACTCTGTTTTTAATACCACACGCCGCCTTAACAAATCAGGAGACGTGTATGAGGCAAGCTGTTGATCCACAGATTCCAGATCGGCTGGTAATTTTTGAATGGTTGACGTTCTTAATTTCTTCAAATGAGCAGAATATGAAATAATCTGACCCCGTAAGTAGGCCTTTAAAGATTCCTACAGGAGCGTCTTAGAAATGGGTTCCGATTCAGATTGGTTGAGAGATATAAAATCCTCAATTGTACTTATAATAAATTTATGAAATTTGTCATCAGACAAAAGAGATATGTTAAATATCCAGTGGGTGGAGTAATGAGATCCAGACGAGAACTGAATGTCTAAGGTTAAAGGCGAATGGTCTGAAATAATAATAGGATGATAACAAGTATCTGTCACTTTGGGCATCAGTCTGGCATCAATAAAAAAATAGTCGATACGGGAAAATGTCTGGTGTACATGTGAATAAAAGGAGCATTTCTGCCTGTTGGATTGCAATCCCTCCAGGGGTCAATGTAGCCATTGTTGGACATAAAACTACTTAGAGTTCTAGCCATTTGTGACTGATTCAAGCTGACTGTAGAACGGTCTAGCTGGGAATTCACAGCACAATTCATGTCCCCGCCGAATACCAAAAATACATCATTTAAAGATGGTAGTTTCTTAAACAGATTATTTAAAAACTAGGATTATCAAAATTTGGTGCATATACATTGACAAGTAGCACTGGAACCTGGTATATAGTCCCTAAAATGATCAAATACCTGCCGTCCTTGTCTGAAATGATTTTGGTCTGTGTGAATGGAACCGATTTACTAATCAGAATGGCAACCTCTCTGGCTTTAGAATTAAAGCTGGAATGGAATACATCCGCAACCCAGGGACACCTCAGCCGTGTCTTGTCATTATTTTGCATGTGGGTCTCCTGCAGAAAAACAATATCACGCTTTAAATGAGAAAACACCTTTGAGCGTTTGACAGCATGCCCCAAACCCTTGATATTCCAACTAACAAATCTCGCATTTAAAGCTTTAATACTTGTCATGTTTAATTTATATCATAACTGAAACTGCAACCACAATTCGACCTCCAAAAAAAAAAAAAAAAAAGGTAAAATGGGAAAAGACAAAAATAAGAGATAAACACAGACCCCCCTCCCCCCCGCAACTATTACCCCATGCTTAAACGATAAGGTACCGGTGCAGACTCCACTAGGATTAGGTAGGTCTAATCCTAGTGGAGTCTGCACCGGTACCTTATCGGTATAGCATAGTCATGTTCATGCTTCTCCAAACTCAGCAGGAGCCCCTGCACAACAATAATAAAATGTGTAACTTAAATTACAGGGTGTACATTCAACTAGAACAGTGCAACTTGTGTAAACCTGAGAAAGTTATTTGTATATCAAAATAATAAAATATTTGTGCCATTGTTACTTATGTCTCAAAGTCAAATTTACTTTGATGTTACATATTCATGTTATATAGACATTCAAAGTCATTTTGTAGGCAGGTGGCACTCAAAATCAGTTATAACTATTTAAGGGTTTTAATAAAGACAGCAGCGTCCCCAGGGGATATGAAATCCTTTGTATCCCCACCACTCGTTGTGATCCGGAGGAGGGCAGGATATATCAGACCATATCGTATGCCTGGAATGTCCCTGAGTTGCCTCCTGACATCATTAAAGGCAGCGCGTGCTCTCGCTGTGTGATCCGGAAAGATGGAGATTGTAGAGTCCATGTAAACGTGCTATTATTGGACGTGGCCGCTCTCCGGGTTTGGGCTTGGGGTTTAAGGATTGATGAGCACGATCAATGAGGTGCTTTTCTCCAAGTTAAGAGCTTCCTTAAGCAAAGCGGAGGTAGATGCCGCGGTAACCGTGCCACATTGCTCAGATAACCCGATTATACGGATGTTATTGCGGCGAGATCTACCTTCTATATCTTTACATTTATTCTCAAGAGCCAGAACTTTATTAGACAGGCTCTCCACTTTACTCTTGAGGTACGCCATGTCATCTGTGCAAGTTGACAGTGATTCCTCCATCGCAATCACAGTCCCCCTTAGCTCACCCACGTCAGATTTTGTAGCGGCTAGGTTAGCCGTCAGCTCCGTTTTCACACTTTGCAATTCTGACTTTATTTGGGATAAGTTTTCAGTCATAGCCATCTGTAACTCGGACTTGAAAATGCCTACCATCTCTTCTCGGAGAGCAACAAGAAGTTCGGCTTTAAAGTCTGCAGAAGCTACACTCAAAGCTGTGACGGTGCTAGCGATGCTAACGCCATCTCCGTCATGAGGCGTACCTGTCTGAATGTGAATTGCTTTCCTTTCTCTGCATATTAACAAAATCACCACAGTCATTGCCATTCAACTGTTTAGGAATTGCCTGGACACAATAGCAGAACATTTAGTCTTAAAATGACACTTAATTCAGAGACGACCCATATAATTCATTATATGGTGTCATACAAAAGTTCTCATTCGGACGATGGTCGATCTGGAAGCCTCCAAGATGCATCCTGTCTTGACCCTGTGTTCCTTTGTGAGGTACTTTCTGTTAAATAAAACATCTGGATATGCAAAGATGAATGATCAAGCCACAAAATAACAGTTCAATTCAATTCAAGTTTATTTGTATAGCACTTTTTACAATTGACATTGTCTCAAAGCAGCTTTACAGAACATAAACATAGAACAAAGGTTAATATAACAGCAAAAGTAAGAAGACACTCACAACAACATGACAGATATCATCATGTCTCTGAGTCATTGAGTCATAGCACTGTATGGTCTTCTAACCACCAATTACCTGGTGGTTAGAGGCAATATAGGCAAGTTAAAGACAAACTGAAAATCAAAAATATTGTCTTACACTTTTCAAAAACATAAATATTAAAACAATGCATCCCAACTTATATATATGACTTACAGCCAAAGCCCAGTGCATGCCTAGGTGCAAGAGGAAGGCTCTTTAAGGCTCCCAGCTGATCACTGTTTCTCTTCATTAGCAAAGACAAATAGAAGTTGATACCTTGAAAAGAGAAGAGGGGGAAAAATACTCATTAAGAATGCATGGCATTGGTGACATCCAGCATTAGTGCTTTATGATCAACAATTGTCTGATTACCTGATACTATTGGCATCGAACTGGTTGTTAAATTTGTGTCAATACCCAGCCCTAATGTGCAGTGCAGAATCAATTTATTAATTTTTAAACAATTTTTTATAAAATATTGAGGACAAACCTTTATTCCCTCATTTTCTTTACAAAAATGTAGTGATGCATTATTCGCAATAAACCAAGGCATATCAAGTAAATAGTCAATTTATTTTTCTAACTTTTACCCTGTCATTAAGCCAGCAACCCTCCTTCAGTGTGGCCAAGTCACCCTGTATAACACCCTGTATAATTGAAGGCTTTGCTGATCACCAGGTTTGGGTCTTGTAGTGCCAGAATATCCTTCACCTCTGATGCCATGTCCTACACATAAACAGAACAGAAAAAAAGCAGAAATCTTGATCTGTGGACAAACTTTATTTACAAAACACATTGTTAACATTTCACAATCATTTATGCATATGTGTATGTATGTATGCATGTATGTGTGTGTATATATACATACAGTGTGTTTGTGTGTATATATATATATATATATATATATATATATATATACACACACACATACATACATACATACATACATACACATACACACACACTATATATATATATATATATATATATATATATATATATATATATATATATATATATATATATATATATATATATAAAATATAAATAATTTAATTTCATCTCTGACAGCCTGGGTAAGTGCTCACTATGGGACAAATAAGAACATCTGTCACCATCTGTCACCGGGTCTCATTCACTAAGCAACGCACAAATTTGTGCATGAAATCTGTGTATGAACAGAATGAACAATTCTGCAAAAATCGGTTGGCCTCGAAGAAATTCTGGCAAACCATCTGACGCCTCAGGAAGGGGAAGCAGTGCCCTGCGCACACTGTTTACAGTGGGAGTGGGAATCTGCTGACTTCGACTGGGGACATCCTCGGACGGTGGAAGGAGTACTTCGAGGTTCTCTTCAACCCCACCGACATGTCTTCCATTGAGGAAGCAGAGGCCGAGGGCTCAGTTGTGGACTCGTCGATCCCCCAAGCTGAGGTCACTGAGGTAGTTGAGAAGCTCCTCAGTGGCAAGGCACCGGGGGTGGAACAATGCGGGTTTCGTCCCAGTCGTGGAACACTGGACCATCTCTAAACCCTTGCCAGGTTGCTGGAGGGTTCATGGGAGTTTGCCCAACCAGTCCACATGTGCTTTGTGGATCTGGAGAAGGCATTCGACTGTGTCCCTCGTGGTGACCTGTGGCAGGTGCTCTGGGAGTATGGGGTCCGGGGCCCTCTGCTAAGGGCTGTCAGGTCCCTATATGACCGGAGCAGGAGTTTGGTTCGCATTGCCGGCAGTAAGTCAGACTTGTTCCCGGTGCATGTTGGACTCCGGCAGGGCTGCCCTTCGTCACCGGTCCTGTTCATTATCTATATGGACAGGATTTCTAGGCGCATTCGGGGGCCGGAGGGAGTCTGGTTTGGGGACCACAGGATTTCGTCTCTGCTTTTTGCAGATGATGTTGTCCTGTTGGCTTCCTCAAATCAGGACCTTCAGCGTGCTCTGGGACGGTTTGCAGCCGAGTGTGAAGCGGCGGGAATGAGAATCAGCACCTCCAAGTCCGAGGCCATGGTTCTCAACCGGAAAAGGGTGGCTTGCCCCCTTCAGGTTGGTGGAGAGCTCCTGCCTCAAGTAGAGGAGTTTAAGTTTCTTGGGGTCTTGTTCACGAGTGAGGGAAGGATGGAGCGGGAGATCTAAAGGCGGATCGGTGTATCTTCTGCAGTGATGCGGTCGATATACCGGTCTGTTGTGGTGAAGAAAGAGCTGAGCTGCAAGGTGAAGCTCTCTATTTACCAGTCGATCTACGTTCCTACCCTCACTTATGGTTATGAGCTTTGGGTCATGACCGAAAGGACAAGATCCCGGATACAGGCGGCCGAAATGAGTTTCCTCCGCAGGGTGGCTGGGCGCTCCCTTAGAGATAGGGTGAGGAGCTCGGGCACTCGGGAGGAACTCAGAGTAGAGCCGCTGCTCTTCCACATT
>NC_083470.1:15642169-15672169 GCF_030014155.1 Tachysurus vachellii
TTCCTGTAAAATTTTTTACAGTGTAGGTGCCATTGTACTACTATTACAAATGTAATTGTTTTGTTCATAACTAAAAACCTTCTGAACAAAAATTAAACTGTATACATCACTCTAATTTAAAAGAATTCTCGCACATTGCATGGAGTTTGTTTGCTGTATGCACTTGCACAGCATACAGAAGACACTTTTCGAACAGGACCATAACTGCGCTAGACTAGTTTGAGTGATTGTTAGTTTCACCAATAATCTAAGCGATCGTCACAATTACCGAAACGGTTCAACGAGTAAGAATCCGTATTGCAAAAGTAGGTGGAGTTTTACATATTACGGCCGTAAACGTCGTCGTCACAGAATTCGATTCAGGAAGCCATTACGTTGCGCAGTTTAGTCAAGAAACACTTACTTTTTTACGTATTCTACGTACTTTTAAAATAGTTTCTTAAGTCCCATTCAAAATATTATGGCATCGCAGGCAAAGAAGAGAAAAATGAATTTCTCTGAAAGAGAGGTGGAAATCATCGTGGAGGAGATGGAAAAGCAAAAGCACATTTTGGTGAACCACTTCAACGCTGGCGTCACTCACATAGCCAAAAATAACGCCTGGATGGAGATTCTAAAGCGTGTAAACGCTGTGACCAACTGCCAGCGCGAGCTCGTCGAAGTGAAGAAGAAATGGTCTGATCTGAAAACCGAGGTTCGTCGTAAAGTGGCGCAAGCTCGCGCAGCGATAGAGGACACGGGGGACTGCACCACGGTACCGGTTATTCTTACTGCCATGCAGCAACGCATCTGTAACCTGCTTGGGGAAGCCACTATCATCAGCTTGCCTCCTGGAGAATCGGGAGAGCCGAGTGCGGAGATTGCGGTGCCGGTGACCGTTAGCACAGCCACTACTACCGTTACATTAACGCAGAGTAAGTCAATGGCGTTACTGCAGCTCAAGTCTAGCACTTATTTCTGTAAACCCTCAAAATTTTGGTGAAAAACGTCACCACAACCAAATACGATAACACTACATCAGATGTTATAAAAAGTAGTTAATCGCAACTTTAATATTAACAAATAACTTTGCGGCTACAGTCGAACCTCTGAGACAATAAGAAGGAATTAAATTGTTTTGAGCTTGGCCAAAGACATAACTTTATAATTCTGTAAGAACAAATATGGTTTGGGTTTATAATTTCCTGTCCGTTTTTTATTAACCGATCTTTTCAAAGACTTTTAAAAACCGTTAAGAACATACTACATTCATATGCTTCTCAGTAAGGTTTTTTTTTCTTTCACTTTTTAAATAGTCAATAATTACTAATAAATAAAAATTATTATCTCAATACATTGGCACCTTTCATGGGGTGGGATATATTTGAACAGGGAAGCAAAAAGGTTAATGATAGATATGATAGAAAGTTGTTAATGCATTGCAGCTTGCTTCATATGGGACCATATAGCCACCGAGCAGTCAGAGTGGGCATCATTTACAATGGGCACATGAGGCTTAGAACTGGATTATGGAGCAATGGAAGACGGTTGGCCTGGTCTGATTAATCACATTTTCTCTTACATCATGTGGATGTGTACTAGCTACCTAAATATTGGGGCAAAACAAGTACACTCCTTCATGACAGCAGTATTCTCTAATATCAGTGGCATCTTTCAGCAGAATAATGCAACAAAAAAATTATATTTTTAAATGAATAAAAAAGCAGATCGGATTTGAAGCAGAGAAATACATAGACATACACCAAGATTTAAAAAAAAACCACAACAACTTTTTAGCAGGTATTTTATACATTGTCATCTTATAGTAGAAAACAACCCTTAATTGGCAGTTTCATGCATGCATTTATTTTCTGTAGCACTCGTTTCACTAGGGCCACAGATAAGGCTGTAATTTTGAATATTATGCATTTATATTATTTCCAGCAAATCTGTCAAAGTCAGTCTGGAGGCCTTCTGTGATTTCACATAGATTGACCCTACAGCTAAATGTTTCTTTCATCTCTGGTTTCATACTGCGGCTTCAAGTCTATTCTAATGTTCAGAGTTTGTGAGAGTATGTGAGAACTTTAATGTTCAGAGTTATTATCCAAGGTTGCATTCATATCCTGGGTAACAATTGTCTATCAGATAAAACCTTATAAAACTAATCTTTCAGATATACAGTATAACTTTTTTAAATTTCAAATTAAGAAAATAACACTTGCTAGCCATTTTATTAATGGTTATGTGGGTGAGAGGTATATGCTAGTGGCCAACTAGTTCTCTTACCTCAGTTCTTCTCCTTTTGTTTTATGCATGTTTCTTTTCTTCTCACTGTTTTGTACTGAGAAACTCATAGCCATAGGCTATATACTCGTAATTAACTATAGTGTGTTGCTGGTGTAGAAACCAGTTTAATGTTTGTAAACAAACAATTAGCAGAACATCATGACTGGAATGTTGCTAATGGGGTTATGCTTCCTTCTGATTCTTATTGGCATGACAATGTGTCCAATTCAATACTATGAATGAAAATTAATATACATTTACATTTCCAGCATTGGCAGAGGCTCTTATCTGGAGTGACTTACATTATCTAATTTTTATACAACTGAGCATTTGAGGGATAAGGGCCTTGATCAGGGGCCCAACAGTGGCATCTTGGTGGACCAGGGATCGAACTCACAACCACATGGCCCATACACACTCAACATTGCATTTATTAGGAAGACCAGCACATTCATGATCAGTAGGCCTAATATTCCAGGAGCTGGGGTGCCAAATACATCTGTGAAATAAAAGTTACAATTGTACTGTTGTAACAATACAGTAATTTTCCATACTTACACAGTTTTCGCTTTCATTTTAGAAGAGATCTTTGTGTATTTTGTTTTTTAGCTATTTAATGTTAAATTAACGATATTAATTTATAAACGTGGTTAAAATTTTTAGAGAGTATGCAGGGTTTCCTGCCAAAAATCTGTTAGTTATGGCAGTAAGGTTGGGGGGTTTCTTTGTGAGATATGGACGGAGTGACGGACCACGTCTTTCTCTCATTTCGGCCGTGTGGCGTGCGTGCCCGCTCGTGGTGTGAAGCACATCCGCGCTATTCTCCGAGATGCACTTCACGGCATTTTGTGCAGCGGAATTTTTTTTTGGACAACCTAGTTAAGGCGGTAGGGTTTCCCAGCTTAGGCGGGCCGCCCGAACTGCAAAGTGCTGCGGGAAACCCTGGTATGCATCAATGTTACTATCAGACAACTGTTAAGGAACGGAGAATGGTGTTTCTTTTTACTACTTTCATTTGTAGTCTGCAATTTTTGTTTCAGTGGAAGCACCTCTTGGCTGATTGCCAGCTGTTTTCTGGAAGCGTTCTTGGGGCTTTTAGGATCTTGAAAAGTCATCTGTCAAATGAAATACAACAACATCATGATGAAACATGGACACTACTGTAATCAAACTCTTTTAATATATTATCAATAAAAGTACCAGAAGAGTTGTAATTTGTACAGAGCCTGTTTGTGGTAGGAGTATGCCTGTTCTTGTGTGTCCAAAGAATTATTGCCCATACTATTCTTAGGGAACAGAAATTAACTTAACAGAAATTAACTCAACAGTCATTTCAGAAACAAAACTTTAATAATGCCCTCAAGTTGATGTTAGTTGTGACATTTGTATTTGAAGCTTCTTTTTGCATCTTGATATCAGGATGAATCAGGAATCATGTAAAAATGAACAGCTGCACTATTAAGAAGCAAAAATCTATTTGTACACTCAACAGAATTTAATAAAGAGAAAGGCAACAGGTTAGGTGTTTTGAGCTGGAACAGGTTTTTTAAACTGTGCCTGTCCAGGGCTTGAGCATTCAGGGAAGCCTTTGAGAATACAAACCTCTATGTAACCTCCATCTAAAGCCCTAGTCTTTCAATCATATGAAAATGTAGAAATACATTATTAGAATGACCTTTGAACAACCAGCACAAACTACAGCCTACGGAATTACCACAGAATTTAATCAACATCTCTCTGACATTGTCATACGTAGGGTCTGTTCCAGGGTTCTTATATTGCAATATATATATATTATCTTATATATTATTAAAAGCAAGGGGTAACTGCTTTTATGGTCATTTTATATATGTTTTGATGTATAAGATTGGCTTCTACATGAACTACAAGGTTGCTCAGTTGGCTGATGGCTAAGAGATGTTTAGGCAGTAGTAACAGGCAAACATCCATCCATCTCCATCCATCCATCTTCTACCGCTTATCCGGGACTGGGTCGCGGGGGCAGCAGTCTGAGCAGGGACACCCAGACTTCCCTCTCCCCAGACACTTCCTCCAGCTCCTCCGGGGGAATACCGAGGCGTTCCCAGGCCAGCCGAGAGACATAGTCCCTCCAGCGTGTCCTAGGTCTTCCCCGGGGCCTCCTCCCTGTTGGACATGCTCGGAACACCTCCCCAGGGAGGCGTCCAGGAGACGTCCGGAACAGATGCCCGAGCCACCTCAGCTGACTCCTCTCGATGTGGAGGAGCAGCGGCTCTACTCTGAGCTCCTCCCGAGTGACCGAGCCTTGCGGCTCAGCTCTTTCTTCACCACAACAGACCGGTATATCGACCGCATCACTGCAGAAGATACACCGACCACCTTAGCAGAGGGCCCTGGACCCCATACTCCCATACTCTAATTTAGTTCTCCACTTTCACTCGAGGGTTGGTGTCTTCGAAGGCATGAATATGACTATTATATCATGGTGCAGGTATTTTGTCTCTAACCTTATTTAATCGGATGGGAGCAACAGTGTCTAATGTGCTAGTGAAGTGTCTATGTTGTTAGTCATTTCATCTAGATCAGAAGCTAGTAGTCAGACAAAAATGATTAACATATTAATCAAATTGATTAATTACAAACATTATAAATCTCTTACCAGATTATATTTATTTAAAAACATGTTGTGTGTGGAGTTTGCATGTTCTCCCTGTGCCTCTGGGGTTTCCTCCGGGTACTCCGGTTTCCTCCCCCGGTCCAAAGACATGCATGGTAGGTTGATTGGCATCTCTGGAAAATTGTCCCTAGTGTGTGAATGCGTGAGTGAGTGTGTGTGTGAGTGTGAGTGTGAGTGTGTGTGTGTGTGTGTGTGTGTGTGTGCCCTGTGATGGGTTGGCACTCCGTCCAGGGTGTATCCTGCCTTGATGCCCAATGACGCCTGAGATAGGCACAGGCTCCCCGTGACCCGAGGTAGTTCGGATAAGCGGTAGAAGATGAAAGAATGAATGAATGAATGAATGAATGAATGTTGTTATTGTCAATATACAAGTGAATCAGATGTTGGTCTGCCTCCCTGTGGGCTGTTTCATGATCGTCAGATATGAGTATTATGATATGAGATTGAACAATGTTTTAAACTCATGGTATCTTCAGTATGTAACCTAGTGAACCAGCATTAATGTATCCAGTGATATTGATTTAAGCACTTATGTACGTCGCTCTGGATAAGGGCGTCTGCCAAATGCTGTAAATGTAAATGTATTACTCTGATGGTGTTATCAGAACACTTTAATATAGATTTGGAGGAATGGGTTTGGGGGCAGTTGTGAGTGAAGAGAGTGAATAGGGCTTGGCTAAGCACACAGCTTTGTGGAGCACGTACGTTCAAAACATGAGTGGTCAAAACATGTTCTGATTGTGCAGCTCAAGACCCTGTCAGGACCTGCAGCTCTATGGATGTCGTACCTCCTTAGAGTGAAGCCCACTTGATGACTTTGAAATGGAGAATGCTTTGGTAACATCATGTGAGCAAAGAAAGTTTACAGGGAATCAAAATTTTAAATTCCTCAAAATTAGCCATCAATGGTAGTCAAACAACAATATTAGTATGTTCCCATGTCCAAGGTGCTTATGTGAAAGTAAACTTGCGTTCGGTTCCACAATTGCACACTGACTCTTCTGTAGATTCTGTAGATTCTCTTCTGTTCTGTTAACTAACTATGCTGTTCTTTCTATACATAACCCCTCTGCCAGATGTTACTGTTGCTGTTCAAAATTATTGGAAGGTTCACACTTTTTGAATTCACTTTTAAAATCCATAGTGTCTTCTCTAGTAACATCCATTTCCTGACTGCATCTTCGATATATGAAACTTTGTTGTTGTTGAAACATTTAAGCTTTTAAATGATTTGTTTTCATTTTTCACTTTTACATTAAGAAATTTGCAAAAAATCCAAGCAAATATGTATATTGAACATTAATGATTATGTATAGGCAGCTAAGATTACGTGTAGCAACTGTTACACTATTAACAACTATATAAACTAATATACATAGCTGCCTATTATTTTTTAATTTCCAGTGGAAAAATGTTTAAAAATAACTGTAACAATGACTTTTTATATCAATGCCTATAAATATATGTGTAGAAAAAAAATTTTTGTTAAGTAAGCATTAGGGCTGGGCGATAAAACGATAACGATATATATCGCGATAGACACGTGATCGATAGCAATAAAAAATGTGCTCGATAAAACTTTCGATATTTTTTATTCTTTGTCGGAAGAAAACAGAGGTTGTGAAGTAGGTTTGTTTGCATTAACAAAGGCACCCACTCTCTGGTAACCTAGCAACGTGGGGAGCGACAATCATGTAACAGTATCAGATTTGGTTGCGCCATATCGTTGTCTTGTGCTGGGGCTGGATTCCTCTTCAGTAACCAGCAAATGATAAGCAGAAAATGAGCCGCTGCAAGCGAGGAAATTGTAAATAAAAGAGGAAAAGTCCGCTTGCCAGTACGGCAGTTTTTTGGATATTATAAGTAGGGCTGAAACGATTCCACGAGTAACTCGATTACAATCAACATTATTCAAGGTTTATTATTCGAGGCAAATTCCTCTGCCGCGAAGCCTCTTTTAATTAATTTTAAAGCTCACGTTCTTGTGCAATTATTTTGTGTGTGTGTGTGTGTGTGTGTGTGTGTGTGTGTGTGTGTGTGTGTGACAACGCACTTACGTCAAAGCGGAAGGAGGCGCAAGGAGTTAGCGGTCTTTTGATTTGAGGGCACGTGCGGGCTGCAAAATGGAAGGGCGTGATAGCAATGGCAATGAGCAAAGAGAAGAAACAAACAGGAGAAAACGACAGAAAATGTCCAAGGTTTGGGACACCATCAGAGCGTCTGTTTTCTGCAGCAGGATACATTGCTTCAAAGCGCAGGACAAGCTTCAGTTCTGAGCATGTTGATACCTTTCTTCATTGCATCACATGCTCCTTTAAAGACTTTTAAAGCACACACACGTTGAGAGAGAGAGACTTTTATATTCTGATTAATATATATGCTTAAAGCATATGCATGTGAAACCATGCATGGCCTCTAGTTCCAAGTTCCTGGCCATGTTTTTGCCTCTTAAATACCACAAAGCATTCCAAATTAGACAGTAAAGGAATATGTTATGCCTGAGCTGTAGATTTTGAATCTTTTAGTTCTGAAAGTTAAGTTGTATGACTTTTTATGACAGTATTTTTGTATTATTATTATTATTGTATTACTATTTATTTTAATGTACGCCTTAGTTTTGATACTTTAAAAAAAGTAATTTGAAAATAATTAATTTTTTTGTTTTTGCATCTCAGAAAAGGGTTCATTTAAAACCCGGAATGTATGGCACTTAAATGTACTTAATTCTTCTCAGTCAACTTTGTCATTGTTCATAATACAAGTAAAGACAGAGAAACAATGGGTAATATCTAAATGTTTATTTTTGATAGAAAATATTTTTGTATGCATTGCATACTATGCATTTAAAAAATAAAAGTTCATTTTTCTAAAAAAGGAAACCAATTAGTTGTTCGTTTTAAGAGACCGTCTTATTTTCTCTTGTATATTTAATATTGATCTTTAATTAAGCAAAAAATCCATTTTATCCGATTACTCAATTAATCAATGAATTTTTTGGTAGAATACTCACTCACTCACTCTCATTTTCTACCGCTTATCTGAACTAATCTCGGGTCACGGGGAGCCTGTGCCTATCTCAGGCGTCATTGGGCATCAAGGCAGGATACACCCTGGGCGGAGTGCCAACCCATTGCAGGGCACACACACACTCTCATTCACTCACACACTACGGACAATTTTTCCAGAGATGCCAATCAACCTACCATGCATGTCTTTGGACCCAGGTGGTAAACCGGAGTACCCGGAGGAAACCCCCGAGGCACAGGGAGAACATGCAAACTCCACACACACAAGGCGGAGGCGGGAATCGAACCCCCAACCCAGGAAGTGTGAGGCAAACGTGCTAACCACTAAGCCACCGTGCCCCCTCGGTAGAATACTTGATTACTAAAACATTCAATCGCTACAGCCCTAATTATAAGTCTACAAAAATATACTTGAATAGTTCAACTTCAAGTATGTTTAGAGTAAGAATAACTTGAGTTACTTTTTCATATTTCTGCAGGTTTTATATTTCAAACTATGTTACTGTACGGTATCGGGTTTGTTTTTTATATTACAGATGTATCTCAGTCTACCTCAGTTTTATTTATGTTTAAAAAACACTGCACATATTTTAAAACACTTTATTCATTAGAAGGTGAACAAATAGTGAACTTCCTAGCACTAAACTTGCACTAAATTCTCAGGTTTCTCTATGTTTATATTTAACACTTTGCACTATTTTATTACACTTTATTAAGCATTTCTTACATTTTCTTTACATTGTGACTTTAGACTTATGTTTACATTTTAATTATTTGAGTTTCCATGGTTGTTGACATTTCTGTCTTAATAACTGAAGCGATTACGATAAGAGGAAGGTTTAGTTTAAAATAAAAATGTTTAATTGTAATATATTTTTCTCCTGGTCCTTATTTTAAATGGGCCATAAAAAAGTTCAATAATTATCAATATCGACCGATATGAAACACTGATATCGTGATACAGTTTTCGGCCATATCGCCCAGCCCTGGTAAGCATCTAGAATGATATAAAAATTCTGTTTGTTAATGCATGTAAAAAAAATACAAACTGAATCTAATTTTAACATTTATCAACAGTATTAAAATTTAATAGAACTGTTTCATTGATTAAATACAAAAATAATTTGTGTGGAATTGCAGTAAATTTGGGAATATATTTTATTTTTTAGTGATAAAAATTAAACGTAAGGCCATCCTTAAAAATATTTTGGTTTGCAGTAACAGTAAAAAAAAAGAAAAAAGGGTCGGTAGGTAGGTCTATATTTTTTTTTCAAGTTTCAATGTAAAAAAAAAAGTTAAATTTTGGTGATGGTGATTACGTAGGTATGAATTTAAACAAATTAGCATATCGTGACGTCACTGACTGGGTCTTCAACCTGTGCCTTCGGGCGCATCATTACAAACCTCATTTTGATGCAGGCTATATAGACTAGATGGAAGAATGGATGGGAAAAGATCTGGGCAGTTTTTCCATAACTTCGTGCCAAGTTAAAGCGGTGTTGAGCTGTTTTAATGAATTTTTTAGATGTATTATGGTGCCCGAACCCGTATGACTTTGAATGGTGACCACGAACATTTTGTTTACTGCAGCCACAGTCATCATTACCAAGCGCGAACCGTTGACTCTGACAGTGAATGAGAGTATGAGATGAAGCGAACGCACAGGCCATAGTGTGACATCCGTTAACCAATAGTGTAAACATAGATGATGTCACGGGTTTTTATTTAAAAGAAAGAACGTAGCCTTCATTTGTATGTAGGCCTAGGCAATTTATATATTAATTTATTATAAGTAAAAAGAATAAAGAATTTGAGTTGGTCCTAAATTGACAGGGTCGGTCGGGTTACGGCAAACAAGAATATTTTTAAAGATCCGCCTAATGGTTTTCACAGTTATTTATTTATATTTTTAGTAGACGTAATTTTCCAGTATTTTTTTGTGATTTTAGTAATATATTTTGTGTGTTTTAAAAATATAGGAGAAACGTGCAGTAAAACATTCTGTAAAATTACAGTGCATACAGGTCAAGATCTTCATGTAATGGTCATATACTATCAGAATGAATGAATGAATCACTGATTGTGGTATGGATGTCTGTAACAGAAGGGCTCCTTTTTAATATTCTAATATTTCATAAATTGCTAATCTTCTGGAATGTTATACAGAATGTTAACACAGAATGGTGTGAAAAAACCTTCAGTAAACACTATATACTGCGTTTGAAAATCTCAGGAGATCAGCAGTTTATGAAATACTTATTCCAGTATTTGATACTAGCCCATCTGATGCCAGTATCCATGCCACAAAGTCACAGAGATCACATTTTTTATTTTTATGTGTGATGTGACCAGAAAACAAAATGGACAGAATGTCAGTGCTGCTGACACCCAAAATCACAGTGTAGCAATTTAGGTCTGGTCGGCTATTCATGTTGGGATTACCAATGGTGAATTACCTACTTGCACAATGGATCGAAAAATCATTAAATTCTTTCAAACTTTACGCAATACAAAACCATACGGCAGAAATTTTTTGCCTTGTTTACAGAGTTTAGCATGGATGAGACCAAAATATAAAGCAAACTATACAAACAATAATATGTAATAATATGAGAAGAATTTCAATTATACAACATGCACAAGAACAGGTTAAAATCCTTATATTGTTTTACTTTGTACAGCAGGTATTCAGCCAACACCTGGTGCCACCTGTGAAATGAAAACTCTAGAAGGTAAGCCTTTTAGACCATTTTTTAAGAAAAAGTCTAAAGGTCTAAATCACCAGCTTTCCTGTGTTTGGAATAATGGCCTGGTTCATTATTGTGTATGAACTTTACCTGGAACTATATTTTGCTATAAAGAATTAGCTGCAGATTAATTAATTAACCATCATATACCAAAAGAACAATATGAAGAAATGGTTACAAATCAGACACAAAATTACAGACAGTATGCTACACTGGTTACAGGTATCATGTTACACTGATATAAAGTAAACTCCATGATTGATAATTCACCATTCTCAAATGTACGAAAATAATATGAAAAATATGAAATGAAATGCATTTTAAATCTTCATCATCTCAGGAAATGTATCTCAGGAGTGCAAAATGGGTGCAAAATGTACATTCTTTCAGTTTCTATAGAGCAATGCAACTCACGGAGCATATTTTACTTTGTGCACCTGTCAGCCACAGTTTGGAAGTGGTCACGAAGTATGTTGCCAAAAATAACTTCTGTGACAGTGGTTTGCAAACTTTAAAATACAATTCTTAAGCAATGTATTTACAACATTGTAAATCGGGGTTGTTTTTTTTGGGCTGGGTTGGGCAGTTCTATTTCAGTTTCTCCTATCACAGGGGTGGCCAACCCGTGGCTCCAGAGCCACATTCGGCTCTTTGCCAGGTTTCATGCGGCTCTTACGTTCATATCAAAGTTTGTACTTGTGTCTTTTTAATATGCGTGTTTGCTTCGCTTGAGTTCAATATGGTATTTCCCTCAAACGCGCATGTGAGTGCGATGAAAATACCTCAAAGTTTCCCAGTAGGAGCAAGATCGTTTGAGTAAACAATTTGTGTCAAGTTTGCGCTCAAAATGGCAGGGAAAAAAGGTGATGTTCATGTGTGCCCATGTGTATGATGTGTCTCTTTGTGGTAACACAGTAAAAAATGTGGCTCTTGGTCTCTGACTGGTTGGCCACCCCTGTCCTATCACATTGTGATTGTCTGATTTAAATCACACATAGAAGGTTATATATCTAGTTTCTGTAGATATGTCCCAGGTTACTACATTTTTTTTCATGCATTCTTTTTCTGAATCATGTTAATATGGAGGAAGGGTGGAGTATAGTAGGATACTATTAATATTACAACAAATTAAGTAAAAAATATAAATAAACTGTATAAACTATTCTAAAAATGTTTTTTTGTACACAATTTTTGTATTTTAATTAAATGTAAAATGTAAAAAATGTAAATGTGTAAAAATACTAACAACAACATATGTAGTAAATATGTTCTTATAAATAAAGGATATTTTAAAAGGATAGAAAGAAATAGTAAATTGGGACCATGTTTTTCACGGCATGAAATGCCACCACAAATGAGAAGTCAACTTTAAGAATTCCTTTCAAAACCAAATTCCTTCCACATTTATGGAATGACCTCACATTAGCTTGAGCTGATACTTGCGCACAACATCAGAAATAAACAAACTTCATTAATAAATAAGTAAGCTAATGCTGTCCTTACAAGCAATAGCTTTAGGTTAATCAAAATACAGAATAAATAACCTATACAGTTAGCTGCCTAGTCTGTTTCTAACAAAATATGAACATGTGGTGTTTATTTTCCCAATTTGTCTGTTGAACCAGTGCATGTGTACTATCGCAATTAGAACATTTTGAAAATTAAACATTAATTTGAATTACATAACAGTCAGACATTACAGATGGATTGTGTCATATTGAGTTCAGGATAATTACTAACTTATTTTACTAAATTAAAACAATTCCTAAAATTCCTAAAGCTGCTTCGGGGTCTAAAGTTTCCAAATCTAACACCAAAGTCTCAGTTATGCCTTGTCAAGCAGAGTAATATACAGCTATTGATATTTATAAATATTACTATTCCACACTTGGAAGAGATCTGGAAGAAGAGCTAAAATCCTTTCATCACCTTCCGTCACCTTTTATCCTCAGCTATAGCTGTGGTCATAAGTGTACATACACCTTACAGAACCTTCAAAAACTTTTACATATGTTTTCACATAGTCCAAATGATACAATAATACTTGCATATACAGAAATGAACTGGACCAAACATTTACATACACTTTCTTAATAGTATGTGTTGTTACCTCGATAATCAATTACTTTTTAGTCCTGGTTTTGCTATGAGCAGTTAAACCGTACACTTTTTCCTAAGGACAATCCTCCAGGTTCTGCAAATTATATGAGTCCCTCATTTGACCTCACTGTGAACAGTAGGCTCTCAACATCCTATAGCTAATATTGGAAAAGGGTCACTTATTAGGAAGATGCTAAAAAAGCAAAGAATGTGCAGGACCTAGAGATTTTTTCTGAAGAACACTGGGGTGGTTTAACTGCTCAGGACAAACAAGGAACTCATGAACATATGAATGACATAAAAATAAATCCCTAAGCTGCTCAGACATGAAAACCAGAAATAAAATATGTTTTCTCTACATGTGACATTTATATTTTTCCTTTAAAAACAATTTATTGTCATAGCTTCAGACGTTGTAATATAACTTTAGTTATAATTTTACAATTCTTTTTTAGTGTCTAACACACTGAAGTATTTCTAGGATGTCTCTTAATGTAGTGCAACAGTTTAGTTTAAGTTAAATCTCATCATTTTGTGATTGATTCGAATTAGTTGCCAATAATTTTAAATGACCATCACAGATCGATATATATTTTAAAATTCAAATACATGTTAGGTTGTTTATTTCTAATTTAAAAACTTAATTTAAGTATGATTTTACTATAATTTGCAGTTGGTGTCTTCATACTGAGAGCTCTTTTTGATACTTTTTTGTGTTTAAACTACTGCTTAATAAGATTGTGTGTGTGATACAGTAGCTGAGACCACATACCACACTCTGGAGGAGGGCATGGTAGAGTACTGCACAACAGAGACACCAGTCACTGTTACAAATGAAGCCCCTGTGGAGGCTATGGCAACGCAGTCTGAGTGCTCAGTAAAGCCACAGGAGCTGAAGAGCCGCATTGCACTGAACTCTGCCAAGCTGTTGCAAGAGCAGCGTGTCACCAACCTACATGTGCGTGAAATCGCCCAGCACTTGGAGAACCAGAATGACCTGCTACAGATGATCCGCCGCTCACAGGAGGCACAAGCCTGTGCCCAGGAGAGACAAGCACAAGCCCTCGAAGGTACACAGGCCACCCTTCTTGCCCTCATCCAGATGTTCAAGCCTGCTCTGAAGGACTTGAGAAAGTTCCTTCAAAATGCTAACAATGCTAATGTAACTGGAAGCATTGAGACTGGCGAGGGGGTGGTGAACCTGCAACAGGTGGAAGATGGACAGTAAACTGGTATGTTGTATTCTAAGGGAAATGAATTTTGTGTGTGTGTTGAAATATCCCTGATATTGTCCTACATTAAACCGTTTCATTTCAATTTTCATTTAGAGTATCCTGTATTAAAGTGGTTCTCAAAGTGCTGTCTAGGAACCATAGGCAAGGGGGTTCTTTTTTACAATTATTTTTTAATGGAATCAGTTTTACAGATTAAGAGCTCCCTGGCTCCAATAAGCTGGAGAACCACATGATACATGAATGTAGACTGTATGAATGATGATATTATACTATCTTTCTTTTTCCAGCTATATTTTCATTTTAAAACCCTCAACGTTTCTCAATTTATTTTGCATGTAAGAATGAGCTTCCATTAAATCAGTAGGGCCTCTGACATTGCAAGTCAATAAACATGACAAATTATAAAACACTTGTCAATGCATTTTTTTTTATTTTTTATAAATAAGTCTTACTGAAGGGGGGAACGGTGGCTTAGTGGTTAACACGTTCACCTCACACCTCCAGGGATGGGGGTTCGATTCCCGCCTCCGCCTCGTGCGTGTGGAGTTTGCATGTTCTCCCTGTGCCTTGAGGGTTTCCTCCGGGTACTCCGGTTTCCTCCCCCGGTCCAAAGACATGCATAGTAGGTTGATTGGCATCTCTGGAAAAATTGTCCGTAGTGTGTAATTGCGTGAGTGAATGAGAGTGTGTGTGTGCCCTGCGATGGGTTGGCACTCTGTCCAGGGTGTATCCTGCCTTGATGCCCAATGACGCCTGAGATCCCCGTGACCCAAGAATAGTTCGGATAAGCGGTAGTAAATGAGTGAGAGTGAGTGAGTGAGTATTCTACCAAAAAATTCATCGAGTAATCGGATAAAATGTATTTTTGCTTAATTAAAGAGCAATATTAAATATACAAGAGAAAATAAGACGGTCTCTTAAAACTAACAACTAATTGGTTTCCTTTTTTAGAAAAATGAACTTTTATTTTTTAAATGCATAGTATGCAATGCATACAAAAATATTTTCTATCAAAAATAAACATTTAGATATTACCCATTGCTTCTCTGTCTGTACTTGTACTATGAACAATGACATAGTTGACTGAGAAGAATTAAGTACATTTTAAGTGCCATACATTCCGGGTTTTAAATGAACCCTTTTCTGAGATGCAAAAACAAATAAATTAATTATTTTCAAATTACTTTTTTTTAAAGTATCAAAACTAAGGCATACATTAAAAAGTAATAATAATACAAAAATACTGCCTTTAAGTCATGCAACTTAACTTTCAGAACTAAAAGATTCAAAATCTACAGCTCAGGCGTAACATAAGCCTTTACTGTCTAATTTGGAATGCTTTGTGGTATTTAAGATGCAAAAACATGGCCAGGAACTTATATATATATATATATATATATATATATATATATATATATATATATATATATATATATATTAATCAGAATATAAAAGTCTCTCTCTCGCAACGTGTGTCTGCTTTAAAAGTCTTTAAAGGAGCATGTGATTGCAATGAAGAAAGGTATCAACATGCTCAGAACTGAGGTTTGCCCTGCGCTTTGAAGCAATGTATCTTGCTGCAGAAAATTGACGCTCTGATGGTGTCCCAAACCTTGGACATTTTCTGTCGTTTTCTCCTGTTTGTTTCTTCTCTTTGCTCATTGCCATTGTTATCACGCCCTTCCATTTTGCAGCCCGCACACGCCCTCAAATCAAAAGACCGCTAACTCCTTGCATCTCCTTCCGCTTTGACGTAAGCACGTTGTCTCACACACAAAATAATTGCACAAGGACGTGACGTGAGCTTTAAAATTAATTAAAGAGGCTTCGAGGCAGAGGAATTTGCCTCGGATAATTTTTGCCCGATGACGCCTGAGATAGGCCCAGGCTCCCTGTGACCCGAGGTAGTTCGCATAAGCGGTAGAAAATGAATGAATGAATGAAAGTCTTACTGATTTCCCCTGGCTGATTTACAGTAAGATGGACAGAACTATATTTGACACAAATTACCTGAGTACCAATTAGAAATATCCATCTGCTGACATCAGTTCCTTTTTACAATAAGCACAGGAATGGGATTTACTTCTTTATGTACACTAAGGCTCTTTTTGCCTAAGCATCCTCAGCATCTTTTACTGTTTATATGCACTATTTTAGTGTAGTACTATGTGTGTTTTAATGGTGAGTGATGCAACAGTAAACAGTAATAGGAGTGGAAATTGGTAGAATGCTGGCCAGAGTATGATAATCTTAAGATACTTTTTACCTTAAAAAGGGATACAAACTGTATTTTAATCTAATGAACATTTTTTCATATTACTCATGTAGTGTCACAATGTGAAAGGCCAGTTTCCAGCAATGCCTTTTGTGTTCATTCTGAAATATTCACCCCTTGAGCTTTTATCTATTTTGTAGTATTACAAACTTGAACTAAAATAGACTTAACTGGGATTGTTATCATTTAATCCTGTGCTCACTCCTGAGCTTGGATTAGTGTCTGTGTGGAGATTAGCATGTTCTCCCCAAGTTTCCACTGTCCATGCAGGTGGACAGTGGAAACTTTCTTATTGTTTCTTCTATGTGGTTGTGTCATGAAAATATAAATACATATCGAGAACAAGGTCTAAAATTTCAGCTTTTGTTTCTTATTTATGTATTTATATTTTCATGACACAACCACATAGAACATAGCACATTTTTTATTAGACTACCCATTTTTTAGAAAAAGTTACCTAGATGTGTCCTGGACTGGTAGACATCTATAAATCTATCAATAAATAGCTCTGAGCATCTACAGTTGGTTTTCAGCCTACAGAATATCATGTAAAAACAGGATTTGTTGTTAAAAATGATAAGAATCGCTTCAAGACCTTGCCACTGGCTTTGAACTGCTATAGTGGCTGTCAGTTTTGTGCTCAGTTTCCAACACTGAACACATGGTTTTGGGAGGAAAGATTTTGTTATATCTATAATGAATTCAGAAGTGAGTGACGTTGATTTAGTACTTTGAAGTTGCTCAAATGCTCCTTGTCACACAACTCCATTGTTGTATAAGGCCAAACTGCAAATGTAAATCACTCATTAGCTTTAAGAATTGAATAAGAAAGATTTGAATTGCAAAGAAAACCAGAGATGAGCCTCAACAATTATGGAACACGGTTTTACTCTACTAAAAAGTTAGAAAGGCCAAAGCGTAGGGAAAGAAAGGATCTGCTCATGATCCAAAACATACTAGTTAATTGGGGAAGTTGTTCAGTGGATGTAGTTTCATGGCTTGAACTTGCATGGTTGCTTCTGCAACAGGCTATAATCTTTATTTATGATGCAATTCATAATGGTAGAAGAAGGAATTTAGAAGTATACAGAATATTATGTCTAGCATTATACAGAGAAAGTCATCCGATCTTGACACATATCATGCAACAAGATAATGACAGATAAAGACACTACACTGACACTACAAATGACTTCTTAACATTGGATGTTTTTAGAGTTGCCAAGGCAAATAACAGACCTTAAAATAATTAAGCATGCATTTCTGAGTGGTCTGCCACCAAATGTGCTAATGTTTCAAGCTGTCACATGTCATTGTAAACAGCAGTAATTGAAATCTTAAATTCAGATTTTTTATCATTTGATCTCAAACCCAAATGTTTTCAGTATATAGCAAAAATAAATGGATTGGTAATTTCATAACATTTGGATGGGACTGTATTTTTATGTGAGAACTAGTACCTGTGGTAAGATCTGCAGCTGTACAGTGCTAAAACACTGTAATTGTCAAGACAATCCATCTCTCCCTCAACCAAACTCATTGCAAACTCAACCTCCAGTGAGTGATGAAACTTGATCAGCTGGTACTACTCTATACCATAACTTGACGGGACTGACTGGCTCAGTGATGGTGCTTGAGTGTAAGTGTTTTTGTGTACATATCTCATGAACCATTAGTCCTATAAATCAAATTTGTTTTTCCACTGAGTTTTCCTAAACATAAAAGGCCTAATGAATCATTTAACACTGCCCACTTACTTTTTTTGTGAACTTGCATAATATGAATGACAACTTTTTTTGTTTTAGGATTTTTGCCGTTTATTCACATATTTGTTGGCAAAACTGCCAAAACATTAAAACCACTTGCCAAACTTTGTGTAGATACAACTTTGCTGCCAAAACAATGCTGACCAACGACTCCACAATACATCAGAAGCTGTGCTGTGGCATCTAGAAATTAGCAGCAGATCCTATAAGTCCAACTCCTGTAAGTTTAAGGTGGAACCTCCATGGACCAGACTGTTTTTTCCAGAATCCCACAGATGCCTGAGCAACAAAGTCAAATATTGCTATGAGTCTTGCACATGTTCATTGGTTATAAAGTTTATTTATTGGTTGGTTAGGTACTTATAGGGTGTACTGTGCATGCAGTACAACTGTGCAATTTTAATTGCAGTCTGAGTTTAAGTAAGCCAAATGCTTATGGGTACAATGTAATTAGCATGCATATGTTTTATGTGCTTGTTTTAATTATATTAAATATATGGATAATTTGCATATATTGTATGTGTATACATTGTAAATACATTGTAAATTGTAATAATATTATAAAAGAGATTACAGAAAATGTTTATGCAAAAAATGTGACCAAATAAATGTCTCCCCAGTTTGCCATAAATATTTTGAGTGAGATAGTGAGATATCTAAAAAAATAATAAAAAAAAGTCCTCTTAATGTTCAAGACCTGTTAAAACACTAGTGACATTTTAAACAGTACTGCATATCTAGTAGATTAATATTATAAATTTACTACGTAATATTAGAAATTAAACAGTTTGAATTTAATACAATTTTTAAATTAATTTTTTTGCCAATTTGTTTCAACAAATAGAATAGAAATAACTTTTTAATTCACGCTATATAATATGCCATTATCATTTTTAAAAGTAATCAAGTTTTTTTTTTTCAGGTCTCAATATTTTGAAGATTTACACATGTAAAACCAAATGTACTATAATGTAATCGTTTTTGCTTGTAGGAGTTACATATTTAAAACTGTATGACTGTTTTTTTTATAGCTACCAGGTATAACAAATACATTTTAATAAATCAGATTATTTTGAAAAAATTATTTTGAAAAAATAATCTGTAAGAGACTGTGAACATGTAAAATTAAACATTGTATCCGCACAGCCTGTGACCTCCTGTACTCCCGCCAGAGGGAGCCCTTGCCTGAATATTGATTCACTTCCGGTATCACCAGTCACTTCCTGTGTATAGAACACAGTCGCATTCACATAAATTAATTCGCGGAGTATTGTCAGTTGTTTTGCATACCATTGCTTTGTATTTTGCACTGATTACCTCTCTGTGGTTTGACTTGTTTCTCTGTTTCATGCTTTACGCGCTTTGGTTTTGTGTTGTGTATTAGTCGCACTGATTGCTGTTCTGTGTTTTGATCATTTGCCAGTTTTTCAATCTTCCTTCTACCTCTTGTTTGGATTACGCTGCATGTTCTTTAATAAAGCATATGGATTCTAATATGCCTCCGACTATATTTACGATACCTTATGACAGTTTATTAGTGTTTACAAGTTCAAATATTTTATTTGACTTATTTTAATTTTAAAGACAAGAAAAATAAAACAATTTTTTATTGTAAGAATTACACTTGCAAAATTAAATGAATTGTGATAGTGTATTATTCCTAAGAACTGCACAAAACAGATTAAAAGGTATTTTTAAGAGAAAAAAAAAGAATTCAATAACCTTTTACTTGTAAGAGTTATAAGACCAATTGTAGCATGATATTATTTCTATTAATCCTATAAAATAGATTAAAATTAAAATTGTGTTTTACTTGGGGGAAGAGATAGCACCAAGATGCTTTATAGAAAGAAGTCAAGCCGGCAGATGTAGTGTGATGCTCTGGGCAGTGTTCTGTTGAGAAACCCTGGATCCTGGCTTTCATTTGGATATTTATCAGAATCAGAATCAGAAAGGTCTTTATTGCCAAGTATGTTTTCACATACGAGGAATTTTTTTCTAGTACAGGAGCTCCACAGTGTAAACATATAGCAATGGTAAGACATGAACACATAAATAGTAGACAGTTGTATGTGCAAATTGAAATATAAGTGTGCAAATTGAAATATAGATGTGCAAAATAAAATATAAATGCGTACTTGTAGACAATGTAAGAATAGGTTTTGTTCTGTGTATGTTAGGTGTTCATCAGATGTATGTTAAGTGTTCATCAGATGGATTGCCTGAGGGAAGAAACTGTTCCTATATCTGGTCGTTTTGGTGCTCAGGGCTCTGTAGCGTCGGCCAGATGGCAACAGTTCAAATAGTAAGTGTGCAGGATGTGACGGGTCCAGAGTGATTTCTTTGCCCTTTTGCTCACTCTGGAGAAGTACAGGTCTTGGAGAGTGGGGAGAGTTGTGCCAATGATTCGCTCAGCAGTCCGGACTACCCTCTGTAGTCTCCTGAGGTCGGATTGGGTGGCTGAGCTAAACAGTCACTGAAGTGCAGAGGATGGATTCGATGATAGCAATGTAGAACTGTTTCAGCAGATCCTGTGGCAGGTTGTACTTCCTCAGCCAGCGAAGGAAGTACAACCTCTGCTGAGCCTTTTTCACAATGGAGTCAATGTGAATGTCCCACTTCAGGTCCTGGGAGATTGTGGTTCCCAGGAATCTGAATGACTCCACTGCAGTCACAATGCTGTCCATAATGGTGAGTGGGGGGAGAGCAGGGGGGTTTCTCCTGAAGTCCACGATCATCTCCACTGTCTTGAGCGTGTTCAGCTCCAGGTTGTTAAGACTGCACCAGACAGACAGCCGTTCAACCTCCAGTCTGTAAGCAGACTCGTCACCGTCCTGGATGAGGCCGATCAGTGTGGTGTCGTCTGCAAACTTCAGGAGCTTGACAGAGGGGTCATGAGAGGTGCAGTCATTCGTGTACAGAGAGTAGAGCAGTGGGGAGAGAACACAGCCCTTTGGGGTGCCAGTGCTGATGGTGCGGGTGCTGGATTTGAGTTTCCCTAGTCGCACTAGCTGCTGCCTGTCTGTGAGAAAGCTGGTGATCCACTGACAGACAGAGGAGGGCACGGAGAGCTGGGTTAATTTGGGCTGAAGGAGTGATGGTGTTGAAAGCAGAGCTGAAGTCCACAAACAGGATCCTCACATAAGTCCCTGGTCTGTCCAGATGCTGCAGAACATAATGCAGTCCCATATTGACTGCATCATTCACAGACCTGTTTGCCCTGTAGGCAAACTGCAGAGGGTCCAGTAAGGGTCCAGTAATGTCCTTCAGATAAGCCAGAACCAGTCTTTCAAATGATTTCATGACCACAGATGTTAGGGCCACAGGTCTGTAGTCATTTAGTCTGGTAATTTTGGGTTTCTTTGGGACGGGGATGATGGTGGAGCTTTTGAAGCATGAGGGTACTTCACACAGCTCCAGTGACGTGTTGAATATCTGAGTAAAGATGGGGGCCAGTTGATCAGCACAGGTTTTCAGACAGGCTGGTGAAACACTGTCTGGGCCTGGTGCCTTTCTCCTTTTGTTCTTATTTGACAATGACCACCTAACTAAACATTGTTGCAGTGTTATGGGTCTCATAAGCAAGAATGAGGAGTCCGCATACAGAGAGGAGATGCAACAAAATTCAACTTAATTAAATTTTATTTGTATACTGCTTTTAACAATGGACACTGTCCTAAAGCAGCTTTACAGAAATGGTAAAATTACAAAGTTTAAGACTGAATTTATATTTCTTTCGAATGAGCAAGCCTGAGCTTTACTTATACTGTAGATCAGCAAAATCTTTAGGTTCATTATAGATTTAACACTAATTCCTTCCTGCCTAAACCATTAGCGTTAATGTTACTTGTGAAAAGTGTGTTAGTCAGGTCTCTGATGGAGAATATTTCAGCTTTAGAGGGGCGCATCCAGACACTAGGACACTAGGATTAGCAATAGCTATAGTAGTGTAGTTTTTGTAGGGGAAACTCTGGATGCCTTAGGCAGAGTGAGTAACCCTCCAACTCCAGCATTAGAGCCCTCACAGTGGGGCGAACTCGGCGGCATAGATGTAATGCCAAAGCTAAAGCTAAAGGCTTGCCCGTGGGAGCGCCACCCTGCTAAAAAAAAACAGCATTGCTGGTCACCAGCATAAGGTAAGTTTTGCATGCTGGGACCAGCTTGGGATGGTGGTATGCTGGTCCATCATTAGGTGCTGGTTGCTGTTGTGCTTACCGACCAGCCTGGGATGCTGGTGTGCTGGCCGACCAGCCTGGGATGGTGGTATGCTGGTCCAGCATTAGGTGCTGGTTGCAGGCCGACCAGCCTGGGATGCTGGTGTGCTGGCCGACCAGCCTGGGATGCTGGTGTGCTGGCCGACCAGCCTGGGATGCTGGTGTGCTGGTCAACATATGTTGTCTTTTGGATGCTAGTATAATCCCAGCAAGACCACAACAAAACCCATTTGTTACATATCACATTTCTTAGTGCATATTCATAGTTAAAGCTATATATACCACTCCCGAGTTCCCAGTGTTCCGAGTTTCTAGCCTGATCATCTCTTTTTACAGAGCTACTTGATCAATCCTGATTTTCTATCCCTGGTTGGGGTCTCATAACCCAGTGGTCATCCTGCCAGGCATTGATCTGCATGGTCAGCCAGTGTCTCATGGGATTGTTGTGGATGGGGCTGCATGGAGACTGTCATGCTTTCTTAGAACCAATGTTGTGTCAGTCAGCTGTATGGTCTGGGGTCTCATTTATAAAGCCAGTTTTCGCGTGAAGGTTGTGATCTATAAAAAACAAACTTGACGGGAGAATGTGCGCACCTTTAAGCAAACTTTGAGAGGTGCGTACGCACATTCTGGAGACAAAGGGAATTGGCGACACAGATGGTGAGGTCGTGAACTGAAGTTAGATTGTAGAAAATACATGTGGGAAGAATGATTATAAGAATTAATGACATTTCATTTTCACTCCATTTCATACGTTATATCCACATTATCATGAAGATTAAATCCAACAGTGTTATTTGTGCCGATTGTTTTAGGCTATATACATCTAGTAAAATCCAAACGTAATTCAAAATGTTAAAAATAAAATAATAATAAGAACTAGAACGGTACATTTCCTGAAGAAAATGTGAATGGTGCTTGCACGTGGCAAGTTCCCCTCATCGTGCTGAGTGTTTTGATATATGACATGTCCATGTTGGGCTAACGTTTTGATTTCGCTTACTTTGGGGGCGGGGCTACACGTGACGTCACGTGACGTGACCAAAACACGAGTGAGGCAGTTCCCCTCATCGGGCTGAGTGTTTTGATATATGACATGTCTATGTTGTGCTAACTTTTTGATTTCGCTTACTTTAGGGGCGGGGCTACATGTGACGTCACGTGACGTGACAAAAACACGCGTGAGGCAGTTCCCCTCATCGGGCTGTGTTTTGATATATGACACATCCATGTTGTGCAAAATTTATGATTTCGCTTATTTTGGGGGCGGGGCTACACGTGACGTCACGTGACGTCACCAAAACACACGTGAGGCACTTCCCCTCATCGGACTGAGTGTTTTGATATATGACACGTCCATGTTGTGCAAAATTTATGATTTTGCTTATTTTGGGGGCGGGGCTACACGTGACGTCACGTGCATACCCGGTGGGGTGCCAATACTTTTGGACAAAAGTGACTACTAAGTGTTTTGACATTTCATGTCAAAACTGCAGTCATTATGGAATTCTACTTATTATACTGCATAGAACAGTATTTTGGGGGCGGGGCTACACGTGACGTCACGTGAATACCCGGTGGGGTGCCAATACTTTTGGACAAAAGTGTTGTGACTGGGGGCCAATACTTGTGGAATCATTGGATTGATAGTGTGGAGTTGATGGTTACATGTATTGAGAGTGTGCTTTACATCTACAAAGAGAACAAAAGAATTTTAAGAATTCCCCATTCAAGTCTATGGGAAAAAAATACCCCTTTGAGCTTCCGTAGCGGGAATTCCGGAATTCCGATCGCTTATAAAAGTCATAGCACACCTGTCCTCAACGAGCCGGTCGATTTGACACCTCATTCATGGGTCTAGGACAAAAGCTGCGGGACAAGTTACGTGCCGAAAAAGTGTCCAGAAGAAGAATAATAATAACTAGAATGTACATTTCCTGAAGAAAATGTGAATGGTGCTTGCACGGGGCAAGTTCCCCTCATTGGGCTGAGTGTTTTGATATATTACATGTCCATGTTGTACTAACTTTTTGATTTCGCTTATTTTGGGGGCGGGGCTACACGTGACGTCACGTGACGTGACTAAAACACGCGTGAGGCAGTACCCCTCATCGGGCTGAGTGTTTTGATATATGACATGTCCATGTTGTGCAAACTTTTTGATTTCGCTTATTTTGGGGGCAGCGCTACACGTGACGTCACGTGACGTCACCAAAACACGCGTGAGGCAGTTCCCCTCATTGTGCTGAGTGTTTTGATATATGACATGTCCATGTTGTGCAAACTTTTTGATTTCGCTTATTTTGGGGGCGGGGCTACACGTGACGTCACGTGACGTCACCAAAACACGCGTGAGGCAGTTCCCCTCATCGTGCTGAGTGTTTTGATATATGACACATCCATGTTGTGCAAAATTTATGATTTCGCTTATCTTGGGGGCGGGGCTACACGTGACGTCACGTGAATACCCGGTGGGGTGCCAATACTTTTGAACAAAAGTGACTACTAAGTGTTTTGACATTTCATGTAAAAACTGCAGTCATTATGGAATTCTACTTATTTTTATACTGCATAGAACACTTTTTGGGGGCGGGGCTACACGTGAATACCCGGTGGGGTGCCAATACTTTTGGACAAAAGTGTATTGACTGGGGGCCAATACTTGTGGAAACATTGGACTGATAGTGTGGAGTTGATAGTTACATGTATTGAGAGTGTGCTTTACATCTACAGAGAGAAGAAAATAATTTTAAGAATTCCCCATTCAAGTCTATGGGAAAAAAACCCCTTTGAGCTTCCGTAGCGGGAATTCCGGAAAGTCATAGCACACCTGTCCTCAACGAGCCGGTCGATTTGACACCTCATTCATGGGTCTAGGACAAAAGCTGCGGGACAAGTTACGCGCCGAAAAAGTGTCCGGAAGAATAATAATAATAATAATAATAATAATAATAATAATATGTATGCAGAATAACAATAATGATGATTTTCAAGCACCATTAATAATAATAATAATAATAATAATAATAATAATAATAATAATAAGTATGCAGAATAACAATAATGATGCTTTTCAAGCACCATTAATAATAATAATAAGTATGCAGAATAACAATAATGATGCTTTTCAAGCACCATTAACTAGAACGGTACATTTCCTGAAGAAAATGTGAATGGTGCTTGCAATTCCCCTCATCGTGCTGAGTGTTTTGATATGACATGTCCATGTTGTGCTAACTTTTTGATTTCGCTTATTTTGGGGCGGGGCTACACGTGACATCACCAGACGTCAAATTACACGTGAGGAATTGTTGTGAGTATTTTGATATGTCACATGTCCATGTTGTAAAAAGTTTTTTGATTTTGCATATTTTGGGGGCGGGGCTGCGGCACAACCGGAAGGCCAGTCAGTACACCGATTTAAAACTTTGGTCAGAGTATCACCCTAAAGGAGCTGGTCGAGTTTGGTGTAGATAGTTTGAAAGCTTGCCGAGTTATAAACCTCCAAAGTTTATAATGGGAGTCTATGAGAAAAAAGGCCAATTTGAGACCCGGTACCGGAAGTACCGGTACTCGGATCGCTTATAAAAGTCATAGCACACCTCTCCTCAATGAGCCGGTCGATTTGACACGTGATTCATGGGTCTAGGACAAAAGCTGCGGGACAAGTTACGCGCCGAAGTTTTATCTGGCACAATAGTAATAATGTTGCTTTGCAAGCACCATTAATAATAAGTATGCAGAATAAAAATAATGATGCTTTTCAAGCACTATTAACTAGAACGTACATTTCCTGAAGAAAATGTGAATGGTGCTTGCACGTGGCAAGTTTCCCTCATCGTGCTGAGTGTTTTGATATGTCCATGTTGTGCTAAATTTTGATTTTCACGTGACATCACTCACGTGATGTGACCAGAATACACGTGAGGCAGTTCCAGTCATTGTTCTGAGTGTTTTGATATGTCACATGTCCATGTTGTGCAAATTTTTTATTTTCACGTGAAATCACATGATGTCACGTGACTTCATCAAATTACACGTGAGGAAGTTCCCCTCATTGTTCTGAGTGTTTTGATATGTCACATGTCCATGTTGTAAAAAGTGTTTTGATTTTGCATATTTTGGGGGCAGGGCTGCGGCACAACCGAAAGGCCAGTCGGTACACCAATTTAAAACTTTGTTCAGAGTATCACCCTAAAAGAGCTGGCCGAGTTTGGTGTAGATAGTTCAAAAGCTTGCCGAGTTATAAACCTCTAAAGTTTATAATGGTAGTCTATGGGAAAAAAGGCCATTTTGAGACCCGGTACCGGAAGTACCTGTACTCGGATCGCTTAGAAAAGTCATCTCTTCTCAATGAGCCAGTCGATTTGACACCTCATTCATGGGTCAAGGGCAAAAGCTGCGGGACAAGTTACGCGCCGAAGTTTTGTCCGGAAGAGTATGCAGGATAGTAAGAATGATGCTTTGCAAGCACCATTAATTAAAGCTGCAAGCAGCATTTCCCGGGTTCAAGCGTTTAAGGCCTGTAGGGAGTTTAAGGCCTAAAAGGATTTTCACATACACAAAGTGACCCGCAAGTTACATAGGGTGGCACCCGCTCCTAACCTAGTGTCTCTAATACAGAAAAGCTTACCAACGTGTTGCACAATATATGTCATGTGAAGTACTCACCTGACCAGTTTTCCCCAAAATAGATAGTCAATATCGGCACATACTTGGCAATAAAGACCTTTCTGATTCTGATTCTGATTCTGATTCTGAGACTTTGCCTTACGAGTCAGCACAAAATTGGGTTTTGGACTGTTGGTGGCGCTAGAGGGCTTTTTTTAAAAAGGGCTGTTTTTAGTGATTTTTCTGTTATAGTGCCACCAAGTAGCCAATCACCGCGGTTTTTGAACTGTAACCTCAGTTTGACCTCTTTCACATGTGTCCCAAGTTTGGTGTTGATAGCTCATTTAGTTCTTGAGTTATTGACATTTTAGTAAAACTGGCTCCTCACAGTCCGAACGTTTTGGGGCCCCTTAAGGACCCTGAATTGAAATTTTGACTTTTTTTCGATAATTATTGACATTGAGACTCCAGAGAATATTACTGCACTGGATTGGTCTCGATCAGGCGAAAAACCTAGGACTAAGTCGCAAAAGTAGGTTTCGGACAAAATGCGAGATTTGGACATACGGTTTAGGAGTTATGGGCACAAAGGCGTTGAGGGGCGCTGAAGCGCCCCAGATTGGCCGATTTCGCTGAGTCCTTGGCCCTGAGTAACTGGGACCAGTACTACCATCTGACCAAGTTTGAGCTCTCTAGGCCTTACGGTTTGGGCTGCACGATCGTTTCTATGGTGGAATAATAATAATAATAATAATAATAATTAAAGCTGCAAGCAGCATTTCCCGGGTTCAAGCGTTTAAGGCCTTTAGGGAGTTTAAGGCCTTAAGGGATTTTCACATACACAAAGTGACCCGCAAGTTACAGAGGGTGGCACCCGCTCCTAACCTAGTGTCTCTAATACAGAAAAGCTTACCAAGGTGTTGCACAATATATATCATGTGAAGTACTCACCTGTCAAGTTTTCCCTAAAATAAACAAAGTCATATCCATAAAGCGAAGAAACACAAGCATCCAGATGCAGATCAAGTGACCAGCAAGTCACATACACAAAGTGACCGGCAAATCACATACACAAAGTGACTGGCAAATCACATACACAAAGTGACCCGCAAGTCACATACACAAAATAACTAAGAAATTGGGATACATGAACAGTCTGACATGCTAAAACCGAATGAACAACAATAGAGCCCTCTAATTGAAGCTGAATGTGATTGGAGGAAAGCACTAATTCTAGAACACTGAGAGCACTGATTCTAGAACTGTGTTCGGACTGTGATGTCACACAGGATAATGAAGATTGACTTTAGGGATCTGAAGAGATAGATAGTGGAGCAAAGAGAAAGAAAGAAAAAGAACAAACAATCGCCACGGTTTTTGAACTGTCACCTCAGTTTGACCTCTTTCACATGTGTCCCAGGTTTGGTGTTGATAGCTCATTTAGTTCTTGAGTTATTGACATTTTAGTAAAACTGGTTCCTCATAGTCCAAAAGTTTTAGGGCCCCTTAAGGACCCCGAATCAAAATTTCGACTTTTTTTACGAAAATTATTGTCATTGAGACTCCAGAGAATATTACTGCACTGGATTGGTCTCGATCAAGCGAAAAACCTAGGACTAGTTAGCAAAAGTAGGTTTCGGATAAAATGCGCCATAGCGAAAAAATTTAATGGCGGAAATGAAATTGGAGATATACATTTTTTAAGTCATGAGCCAAGGATTCCAATGATATAAAGCACTTGAGATTTGGACATAGGGGTTTTAGGGGTTTAGGGGTTATGGGGACAAACACGTTTTTGGACCTATGGGCACAAACGCATTTTGGGGCGCTGAAGCGCCCCAAATTGTCCGATTCTGCTGAGATTTTGGCCCTGAGTAACTGTGACCAGTACTACCATCTGACCAAGTTTGAGCTCTCTAGGCCTTACGGTTTGGGCTGCACGACCGTTTCTAGGGCGGAATAATAATAATAATAATAATAATAATTAAAGCTGCAAGCAGCATTTCCCGGGTTCAAGCGTTTAAGGCCTTTGGATTGACATGACATGTCATGCTATCATGTCATGTCATGCTACATATGTCATGCTACAGAGGGTGCCACAACATATGTCATGTGAAGTACTCACCCGTCCAGTTTTCCCTAAAATAAACAAAGTCATATCCATTAGAGATGAGCCGGATACTCGGCTGAAACGAGTATCCGGTACGGATAAAGCACTTCTGCCGAGTACGAGTATTATACGAGTAATATGAGTCAATATTTGTGCTCGGATTGTATGAAAATCATCATTGGCTAGCGTTTAACCGGTAATTAAAAACCGGTATTTGAAGCCCCGCCCACTTCAAGACAAGCCCCGCCCACTTCCGGGTTAGGCCCCGACCACTCCGAGTCAGAACCAGAATCAGAATCTTTGCCTTACAAGTCAGCACAAAATTGGGTTTTTGGACTGTTGGGGGCGCTAGAGGGCTTTTTTTTAAAAAATGGCTGTTTTTAGTGATTTTTCCGTTATAGCGCCACGAAGTGGCCAATCGCCACGGTTTTTGAAATGTGACCTCAGTTTGACCTCTTTCACATGTGTCCCAAGTTTGGTGTTGATAGCTCATTTAATTCTTGAGTTATTGACATTTTAGTAAAACTGGATCCTCACAGTCCAAAATTTTTGGGGCCCCTTAAGGACCCTGAATCAAAATTTGAACTTTTTTTAGAAAATTATTGTCTTTGAGACTCCAGAGAATATTACTGCACTGGATTGGTCTTGATCAGGCGAAAAACCTAGGACTAGTTAGCAAAAGTAGGTTTCGGATAAAATGCGCGATAGCGAAACAATTTAATGGCGGAAATGAAATTGGAGATATACGTTTTTTAAGTCATGAGCCAAGGATTCCAATGATATAAAGCACTTGAGATTTGGACATAGGGGTTTTAGGGGTTTAGGGGTTATGGGGACAAAATTTGGACATAGGGGTTTTAGGGGTTTAGGGGTTATGGGGACAATTTGGGCTGAAGCGCCCCAAATTGTCCGATTCCACTGAGATTTTGGCCCTGAGTAACTGTGATCAGTACTACCATCTGACCAAGTTTGAGCTCTCTAGGCCTTACGGT